>NW_026974592.1:0-62603 GCF_015220805.1 Pogoniulus pusillus
CTGCTGGAATTCTGCTGATTCATACCATAATAGTGTCCTTTCAAGATGAACACTCCTGTTTTTTGGTGTACTACTTGGTTTTTCATCATATCTACTGATTTATTGGAGAAAACTGCGGTTCTAATTTTGAACTCTGCTACTTTGTTGCCAAAATCGATGTGTGTCTGGTGGAAGTCTACTGATTCACACTGCAATTTTGTGGCTTCCAGCTGAACATTCCTGTTTTTCGGTGTACGTCTAGGTTTTTCATCATATCCACTGATTTATGGGAGAAAACTACTGTTCTGATTTTGAACTCTGCTACTTTGTTGCCAAAATCGATGTGTTTCTGCTGGAATTCTGCTGATTCATACCATAATAGTGTCCTTTCAAGATGAACACTCCTGTTTTTTGGTGTACATCTAGGTTTGTCACCATGTCTAATGATTTATGGGAGAAAACTACTGTTCTGATTTTCAACTCTGCTACTTTGTTGCCAAAATCGATGTGTTTCTGCTGGAAGTCTGCTGATTCATACTGCAATTGTGTGCTCTCCAGCTGAACACTCCTGTTTTTCGGTGTACGTCTAGGTTTTTCATCATATCCACAGATTTATGGGAGAAAACTACCGTTCTGATTTTGAACTCTGCTACTTTGATGCCAAAATCGATGTGTTTCTGCTTGAAGTCTACTGTTTCGTACTGTAATAGTGTAGTTTCGAGCTGAACACTCCTGTTTTTTGGTGTACATCTAGGTTGTTCATCATATCTAATGATTTAAGGGAGAAAACTACTGTTCTGATTTTGAACTCTGCTACTTTGGTGCCAAAACTGATGTGATTCTACTGGAAGATTACTGATTCGTACCGTAATTGTGTGCTCTCCAGCTGAACACTCCTGTTTTTTGGTGTACATCTAGGTTCTTCATCATATCTAATGATTTATGGGAGAAAACTACTGTTCTGATTTTGAACTCTGCTACTTTGTTGCCAAAATCGATGTGTGTCTCGTGGAAATCTACTGATTCATACTGTAATTGTGTGCTTTCTAGTTGAACACTCCTGATTTTTGGTCTACATCTAGGTTTTTCATCATATCTAATGCTTTATGGGAGAAATCTACTGTTCTGATTTTCAACTCTGCTACTTTGTTGCCAAAATCGATGTGTTCCTGCTGGAAGTCTGCTGATTCATACTGCAATTGTGTGCTCTCCAGCTGAACACTTCTGTATTTTGGTGTACACATTGGTTGTTCATCATATCTACTGATTTATGGGAGAAAACTACCGTTCTGATTTTGAACTCTGCTACTTTGTTGCCAAAATTGATGTGTTTCAGCTGGAAGTCTACTGATTCACAATGTAATTGTGTCCTCTCCAGCTGAACACTCCTGATTTTTTGGTGTACATCTAGGTTTTTCATCATATCTAATGATTTATGGGAGAAAACTACTGTTCTGATTTTGAACTCTGCTACTTTGTTGCCAAAATTGATGTGTTTCAGCTGGAAGTCTACTGATTCACAATGTAATTGTGTCCTCTCCAGCTGAACACTCCTGATTTTTGGTGTACATCTAGGCTGTTAATCATATCTAATGATTTATGCGAGAAAACCACTATTCTGGTATTGAACTCTGCTACTTTGTTGCCAAAATCGATGTGTTTCAGCTGGAAGTCTACTGATTCACAATGTAATTGTGTCCTCTCCAGCTGAACACTCCTGATTTTTGGTGTACATCTTCGTTTTTCATCATATCCACTGATTTATGGGAGAAAACTACTGTTCTGATTTTGAACTCTGCTACTTTGTTGCCAAAATCGATGTGTTCCTGCTGGAAGTCTACTGATTCACACTGTGATTGTGTGCTTTCGTGTTGAACACTTCTGTTTTGTGGTCTACGTCTAGGTTGTTCATCATATCTAATGCTTTATGGCAGAAAACTACTGTTCTGATTTTAAATTCTGCTACTTTGTTGCCAAAATTGACGCGTTTCCACTGGAAGTCTGCTGATTCATACTGTAATTGTGTGCTTTCGAGTTGAACACTCCTGTTTTTTGGTGTACATCTAGGCTGTTCATCATATCTAATGATTTATGTGAGAAAACTACTGTTCTGGTATTGAACTCTGCTACTTTGTTGCCAAAATCGATGTGATTCTACTGAAAGTCTACTGATTCATACTGTAATTGTGTGCTTTCGAGTTGAACACTCCTGATTTTTGGTGTGCATCTAGGTTTTTCATCATATCTAATGCTTTATGGGAGAAAACTACTGTTCTGGTTTTGAACTCTGCTACTTTGTTGCCAAAATCGATGTGATTCTACTGGAGGATTACTGATTCATACTGCAATTGTGTGCTCTCCAGCTGAACACTCCTGTTTTTCGGTGTACATCTAGATTTTTCATCATATCCACTGATTTATGGAAGAAAACTACCGTTCTGATTTTGAACTCCGCTACTTTGTTGCCGAAATTGATGCGTTTCCGCTGGAAGTCTACTGATTCTACTGTAATTTTGTGGTTTCGAGCTGAACACTCCTTTTTTTTGGTGTACGTCTAGGTTGTTCATCAAATCTAACGGTTTAGGGGAGAAAACTACTATTCTGATTTTGAACTCTGCTACTTTGTTGCCAAAATAGAAGTGTTTCTGCTGGAAGTCTGCTGATTCATACCATAATAGTGTCCTTTCGAGATGAACACTCCTGGTTTTTGGCGTTCGACTAGGTTTTTCATCATATCTAATGATTTATTGGAGAAAACTGCCGTTCTAATTTTGAACTCTGCTACTTTGTTGCCAAAATCGATGTGTGTCTGGTGGAAGTCTGCTGATTCACACTGTAATTTTGTGGTTTCCTGCTGAACACTCCTGTTTTTTGGTGTACATCTAGGTTTGTCATCATATCTAATGATTTATGGGAGAAAACTACTGTTCTGGTATTGAACTCTGCTACTTTGTTGCCAAAATCGATGTGTGTCTGGTGGAAGTCTACTGATTCACAATGTAATTGTGTCCTCTCCAGCTGAACACTCCTGATTTTTTGGTGTACATCTAGGTTGTTCATCATATCTAATGATTTATGGGAGAAAACTACTGTTCTGGTATTGAACTCTGCTACTTTGTTGCCAAAATCGATGTGATTCTACTGAAAGTCTACTGATTCATACTGTAATTGTGTGCTTTCGAGTTGAACACTCCTGATTTTTGGTGTGCATCTAGGTTTTTCATCATATCTAATGCTTTATGGGAGAAAACTACTGTTCTGGTATTGAACTCTGCTACTTTGTTGCCAAAATCGATGTGTTTCTGCTGGAAGTCTGCTGATTCATACTGCAATTGTGTCCTCTCCAGCTGAACACTCCTGATTTTTGGTGTACATCTAGGTTTTTCATCATATCTAATGATTTATGGGAGAAAACTACTGTTCTGATTTTGAACTCTGCTACTTTGTTGCCAAAATCGATGTGTTTCTGCTGGAAGTCTGCTGATTCATACTGCAATTGTGTGCTCTCCAGCTGAACACTCCTGTTTTTTGGTGTACATCTAGGTTTTTCATCATATCTACTGATTTATGGGAGAAAACTACCGTTCTTATTTTGAACAATGCTCCTTTGTTGCCAAAATCGATGTGTTCCTGCTGGAAGTCTGCTGATTCATACTGCAATTGTGTGCTCTCCAGCTGAACACTCCTGTTTTTCGGTGTACATCTAGATTTTTCATCATATCCACTGATTTATGGGAGAAAACTACCGTTCTGATTTTGAACTCTGCTACTTTGTTGCCAAAATTGATGCGTTTCCGCTGGAAGTCTACTGATTCTACTGTAATTTTGTGGTTTCCAGCTGAACACTCCTGTGTTTTGGTGTCCGTCTAGGTTGTTCATCAAATCTAACGGTTTAGGGGAGAAAACTACTATTCTGATTTTGAACTCTGCTACTTTGTTGCCAAAATCGATGTGTGTCTGCTGGAAGTCTACTGATTCATACTGCAATTGTGTCCTCTACAGCTGAACACTCCTGTTTTTTGGTGTACATCTAGGTTTGTCACCATGTCTAATGATTTATGGGAGAAAACTACTGTTCTGATTTTGAACAATGCTACTTTGTTGCCAAAATCGATGTGTTTCTACTGGAAGTCTACTGATTCATACTGTAATTGTGTGCTTTCGAGTTGAACACTCCTGTTTTTTGGTGTACATCTAGGTTTGTCATCATGTCTAATGATTTATGGGAGAAAACTACTGTTCTGATTTTGAACTCTGCTACTTTGTTGCCAAAATTGATGCGTTTCCGCTGGAAGTCTACTGATTCATACTGTAATAGTGTAGTTTCAAGCTGAACACTCCTGTTTTTTGGTGTACATCTAGGTTGTTCATCATATCTAATGATTTATGGGAGAAAACTACTGTTCTGATTTTGAACTCTGCTACTTTGTTGCCAAAATCGATGTGTTTCTGCTGGAAGTCTGCTGATTCATACCATAATAGTGTCCTTTCAAGATGAACACTCCTGGTTTTTGGTGTACGTCTAGGTTGTTCATCAAATCTAACGGTTTATTGGAGAAAACTGCCGTTCTAATTTTGAACTCTGCTACTTTGTTGCCAAAATCGATGTGTGTCTGGTGGAAATCTACTGATTCACACTGTAATTTTGTGGTTTCCTGCTGAACACTCCTGTTTTTTGGTGTACATCTAGGTTTGTCATCATGTCTAAAGATTTATGGGAGAAAACTACTGTTCTGATTTTGAACAATGCTACTTTGTTGCCAAAATCGATGTGTTTCTACTGGAAGTCTACTGATTCATACTGTAATTGTGTGCTTTCGAGTTGAACACTCCTGTTTTTTGGTGTACATCTAGGCTGTTCATCATATCTAATGATTTATGGGAGAAAACTACTGTTCTGGTATTGAACTCCGCTACTTTGTTGCCAAAATCGATGTGATTCTACTGGAAGTCTGCTGATTCATACTGTAATTGTGTGCTTTCGAGTTGAACACTCCTGTGTTTTGGTGCACATCTAGGTTGTTCATCATATCTAATGATTTATGGGAGAAAACTACTGTTCTGATTTTGAACTCTGCTACTTTGTTACCAAAATCGATGTGTTTCTACTGGAAGTCTACTGATTCATACTGCAATTGTGTCCTCTCCAGCTGAACACTCCTTCTTTTGGTGTACATCTAGGTTTTTCATATTGTCCAATGATTTATGGGAGAAAACTACTGTTCTGATTTTGAACAATGCTAGTTTGTTGCCAAAATCAATGTGTTTCTACTGGAAGTCTACTGATTCATACTATAATTGTGTGCTTTCGAGTTGAACACTCCTGTTTTTTGGTGTACATCTAGGTTTGTCACCATGTCTAATGCTTTATGGGAGAAAACTACCGTTCTGATTTTAAACTCTGCTACTTTGTTGCCAAAATTGATGCGTTTCCGCTGGAAGTCTACTGATTCATACCATAATAGTGTCCTTTCGAGATGAACACTCCTGATTTTTTGGTGTACATCTAGGTTGTTCATCATATCTAATGATTTATGGGAGAAAACTACTGTTCTGGTATTGAACTCTGCTACTTTGTTGCCAAAATCGATGTGATTCTACTGAAAGTCTACTGATTCATACTGTAATTGTGTGCTTTCGAGTTGAACACTCCTGATTTTTGGTGTGCATCTAGGTTTTTCATCATATCTAATGCTTTATGGGAGAAAACTACTGTTCTGGTATTGAACTCTGCTACTTTGTTGCCAAAATCGATGTGTTTCTGCTGGAAGTCTGCTGATTCATACTGCAATTGTGTCCTCTCCAGCTGAACACTCCTGATTTTTGGTGTACATCTAGGTTTTTCATCATATCTAATGATTTATGGGAGAAAACTACTGTTCTGATTTTGAACTCTGCTACTTTGTTGCCAAAATCGATGTGTTTCTGCTGGAAGTCTGCTGATTCATACTGCAATTGTGTGCTCTCCAGCTGAACACTCCTGTTTTTTGGTGTACATCTAGGTTTTTCATCATATCTACTGATTTATGGGAGAAAACTACCGTTCTTATTTTGAACAATGCTCCTTTGTTGCCAAAATCGATGTGTTCCTGCTGGAAGTCTGCTGATTCATACTGCAATTGTGTGCTCTCCAGCTGAACACTCCTGTTTTTCGGTGTACATCTAGGTTTTTCATCATATCCACTGATTTATGGGAGAAAACTACCGTTCTGATTTTGAACTCTGCTACTTTGTTGCCAAAATTGATGCGTTTCCGCTGGAAGTCTACTGATTCTACTGTAATTTTGTGGTTTCGAGCTGAACACTCCTTTTTTTTTGTGTACGTCTAGGTTGTTCATCAAATCTAACGGTTTAGGGGAGAAAACTACTATTCTGATTTTGAACTCTGCTACTTTGTTGCCAAAATCGATGTGTGTCTGCTGGAAGTCTACTGATTCATACTGCAATTGTGTCCTCTACAGCTGAACACTCCTGTTTTTTGGTGTACATCTAGGTTTGTCACCATGTCTAATGATTTATGGGAGAAAACTACTGTTCTGATTTTGAACAATGCTAGTTTGTTGCCAAAATCAATGTGTTTCTACTGGAAGTCTACTGATTCATACTATAATTGTGTGCTTTCGAGTTGAACACTCCTGTTTTTTGGTGTACATCTAGGTTTGTCATCATGTCTAATGATTTATGGGAGAAAACTACCGTTCTGATTTTGAACTCTGCTACTTTGTTGCCAAAATTGATGCGTTTCCGCTGGAAGTCTACTGATTCATACTGTAATAGTGTAGTTTCGAGCTGAACACTCCTGTTTTTTGGTGTACATCTAGGTTGTTCATCATATCTAATGATTTATGGGAGAAAACTACTGTTCTGATTTTGAACTCTGCTACTTTGTTGCCAAAATCGATGTGTTTCTGCTGGAAGTCTGCTGATTCATACCATAATAGTGTCCTTTCGAGATGAACACTCCTGGTTTTTGGCGTTCGACTAGGTTTTTCATCATATCTAATGATTTATTGGAGAAAACTGCCGTTCTAATTTTGAACTCTGCTACTTTGTTGCCAAAATCGATGTGTGTCTGGTGGAAATCTACTGATTCACACTGTAATTTTGTGGTTTCCTGCTGAACACTCCTGTTTTTTGGTGTACATCTAGGTTTGTCATCATGTCTAAAGATTTATGGGAGAAAACTACTGTTCTGATTTTGAACAATGCTAGTTTGTTGCCAAAATCGATGTGTTTCTACTGGAAGTCTACTGATTCATACTGTAATTGTGTGCTTTCGAGTTGAACACTCCTGTTTTTTGGTGTACATCTAGGCTGTTCATCATATCTAATGATTTATGGGAGAAAACTACTGTTCTGGTATTGAACTCTGCTACTTTGTTGCCAAAATCGATGTGATTCTACTGGAAGTCTGCTGATTCATACTGTAATTGTGTGCTTTCGAGTTGAACACTCCTGTTTTTTGGTGTACATCTAGGTTGTTCATCATATCTAATGATTTATGGGAGAAAACTACTGTTCTGATTTTGAACTCTGCTACTTTGTTACCAAAATCGATGTGTTTCTACTGGAAGTCTACTGATTCATACTGCAATTGTGTCCTCTCCAGCTGAACACTCCTTCTTTTGGTGTACATCTAGGTTTTTCATATTGTCCAATGATTTATGGGAGAAAACTACTGTTCTGATTTTGAACAATGCTAGTTTGTTGCCAAAATCAATGTGTTTCTACTGGAAGTCTACTGATTCATACTATAATTGTGTGCTTTCGAGTTGAACACTCCTGTTTTTTGGTGTACATCTAGGTTTGTCACCATGTCTAATGATTTATGGGAGAAAACTACCGTTCTGATTTTAAACTCTGCTACTTTGTTGCCAAAATTGATGCGTTTCCGCTGGAAGTCTACTGATTCATACCATAATAGTGTCCTTTCGAGATGAACACTCCTGGTTTTTGGTGTACATCTAGGCTGTTCATCATATCTAATGATTTATGGGAGAAAACTACTGTTCTGGTATTGAACTCTGCTACTTTGTTGCCAAAATCGATGTGATTCTACTGGAAGTCTGCTGATTCATACTGTAATTGTGTGCTTTCGAGTTGAACACTCTTTCTTTTGGTGTACATCTAGGTTTTTCATCATATCTAATGATTTATGGGAGAAAACTACTATTCTGATTTTGAACTCTGCTACTTTGTTGCCAAAATCGATGTGTGTCTGCTGGAAGTCTACTGATTCATACTGCAATTGTGTCCTCTCCACCTGAACACTCCTGTTTTTTGGTGTACATCTAGGTTTGTCATCTTGTCCAATGATTTATGGGAGAAAACTACTGTTCTGATTTTGAACAATGCTAGTTTGTTGCCAAAATCAATGTGTTTCTACTGGAAGTCTACTGATTCATACTATAATTGTGTGCTTTCGAGTTGAACACTCCTGTTTTTTGGTGTACATCTAGGTTTGTCACCATGTCTAATGCTTTATGGGAGAAAACTACCGTTCTGATTTTGAACTCTGCTACTTTGTTGCCAAAATTGATGCGTTTCCGCTGGAAGTCTACTGATTCGTACTGTAATAGTGTAGTTTCGAGCTGAACACTCCTGTTTTTTGGTGTACATCTAGGTTGTTCATCATATCTAATGATTTATGGGAGTAAACTACTGTTCTGATTTTGAACTCTGCTACTTTGTTGCCAAAATCGATGTGTTTCTGCTGGAAGTCTGCTGATTCATACCATAATAGTGTCCTTTCGAGATGAACACTCCTGGTTTTTGGCGTTCGACTAGGTTTTTCATCATATCTAATGATTTATTGGAGAAAGCTGCCGTTCTAATTTTGAACTCTGCTACTTTGTTGCCAAAATCGATGTGTGTCTGGTGGAAGTCTACTGATTCACACTGTAATTTTGTGGTTTCCTGCTGAACACTCCTGTTTTTTGGTGTACATCTAGGTTTGTCATCATGTCTAAAGATTTATGGGAGAAAACTACTGTTCTGATTTTGAACAATGCTAGTTTGTCGCCAAAATCGATGTGTTTCTACTGGAAGTCTACTGATTCATACTGTAATTGTGTGCTTTCGAGTTGAACACTCCTGTTTTTTGGTGTACATCTAGGCTGTTCATCGTATCTAATGATTTATGGGAGAAAACTACTGTTCTGGTATTGAACTCCGCTACTTTGTTGCCAAAATCGATGTGATTCTACTGGAAGTCTGCTGATTCATACTGTGATTGTGTAGTTTGGAGTTGAACACTCCTGAGTTTTGGTGTACATCTAGGTTTTTCATCATATCTAATGATTTATGGGAGAAAACTACTGTTCTGGTATTGAACTCCGCTACTTTGTTGCCAAAATCGATGTGATTCTACTGGAAGTCTGCTGATTCATACTGTAATTGTGTGCTTTCGAGTTGAACACTCCTGATTTTTGGTGTACATCTTGGTTTTTCATCATATCTAATGATTTATGGGAGAAAACTACTGTTCTGATTTTGAACTCTGCTACTTTGTTGCCAAAATCGATGTGATTCTACTGGAAGTCTACTGATTCATACTGCAATTGTGTGCTCTACAGCTGAACACTCCTGTTTTTTGGTGTACACTAGGTTTTTCATCATATCTAATGATTTATGAAAGAAAACTACTATTCTGATGTTGAACTCTGCTACTTTGTTGCCAAAAGTGATGTGATTCTACTGGAAGATTACTGATTCATACTGCAATTGTGTGCTCTCCAGCTGAACACTGCTGTTTTTTGATGTACATCTAGGTTTTTCATCATATCTACTAATTTATTGGAGAAAACTGCCGTTCTGCTTTTGAACTCTGCTACTTTGTTGCCAAAATCGATGTGTGTCTGGTGGAAGTCTACTGATTCACACTGTAATTTTGTGGTTTCCAGCTGAACACTCCTGTTTTTTGTTTTACATCTAGGTTTGTCACCATGTCTAATGATTTATGGGAGAAAACTATTGTTCTGATTTTCAGCTCTGCTACTTTGTTGCCAAAATCGATGTGTTCCTGCTGGAAGTCTGCTAATTCATACTGTAATTTTGTGGTTTCCAGCTGAACACTCCTGTTTTTTTGTGTACATCTAGGTTTTTCATCAAATCTACTGATTTATTGGAGAAAACTGCCGTTCTAATTTTGAACTCTGCTACTTTGTTGCCAAAATGGTTGCGTTTCCGCTGGAAGTTGTTGCGGAGAGCAGGATTAATTCGTGGCCGAGTCGAGAATTTATCAAAAATAGATATTTTTTATTTTTACAAAAACCCGCCCCCACAACTATATATACAAAGATTAATTTCGTTTGGTAAACAGGTTCAGTTACATGAGAATTAATCTACGAGGATACCATTAATAACTGACTATATTTTTGAAGTCAGATTTTGGAAAAGGACTCAGCTATTAATTAATAGCGGTTTCTTACTAAATTAAGCTAAGCCAAATAACTCACTCAGGCTGGCTCGTGCGGTCTGTCTTCCTTCTCCAGCGGCTGCAGGAGTCATTAAGGGTCGTTAAGGGTCGTTAGGCAGACAAAGGTGTGCCTAACAGGAAAGCAAATCGTTAGTCTCTTGCAGTCCAGGCACAGGGGAGTGAGCGAACTCAGGCAGAGACATACGTCCAGACACAGGCAAACTCCAAAGCAGGAACCCCAGAGGCGGGAAGACCCCCAATATTTATAACCTTCGCTAGACAAAGGGCAGAGTTACCACACCTTAGGCGCGAAAGCGCACGGCCAATCCCAGCCTGGCTCCAGCGCGGGAACTCACGGGGCAGTCCCCGCCTCCTTCACGGCTGCAGGGCAGGCAAGGGGGGGGGGAAACCAGGCGGCTTTTCCCCTTTCCCCCCGAAGTCCGGGCAGGAGAGGAATTTAGGGGTACAGGACTCCAGGACATCCCACCCCGGTGGTAATGAGCATCTTTGTCTAGAACTTGAGTGACAGGTGATCCCCCTTCAATTTATGAACCTATTAATATATATATATGGCTTAGCCTTTTCCAACATTAACAATATGTAACACATTAATCGCCCCAACAATATTTAACAATACTTAACAAGGCTTAACATTAGCCCAAACAGTATTAATAAAGCTACACAGTCAATTTGAAGATTGCTCTGTTCCTGGTAGAGCAACCAAGTTCACGGCAGAGCCTTGGATGCTCTGAGTCCATGGCTGGAGGTCACAGTCCGTGGGTCCTGATGCCATCATCCACTGGCCACCCCGGTGATATGACTCCATCTCTCGTGTAGCTGGCTCTCCCTTTCCCAGGTGCTGGTCAGGTGGTCAGGAACTGGTCCTCTGCCTCGACCTTAACCTGTAAGGAGACAAAACCTGCCTCGGCCTATAAAGGCCAGGCGTGACAATTAATAATTGGGGACGATCCATCGTGCACTGATCCAGTGGCCTTTTCCATTTGCATCTAGGACTTCCCAGGCATATAAGCCTCTGGGTTTACCCCGTGTCATTGGCACTACCCCTATAGGTTGGCCTTTTGTACTGGGGCAGGTGGTCAGTGACCACGTGGCTCTCCTAGGCAGCAGGTCTTTATTCTTGGGGCTTCTGTAGCTCTCCCCGTGACTGCTGACCATTAAAAGCTGCCGAGCCACTATTACACTAATTCAGTGTTTTGCCTCCCGTGTGGGAGATGAGAAAGGGTTAACCTTTCTGTCTGGGGACGAGCTGCAGTTCCCAGCGGGGGGGCTGCCGCTTCTGGGCGAGCCGCCCTGGGAGCCGCTGGGCGTGCCGCTGCCGCTGGCCCTGGGCTTTTCGCGGCTGCCTCTGGATTTTGCAGCCGATTTCTGAAGGCACCGCACTAGATCCTTCAGCTGCCAGTCTGCCAGCTGCCTTAAAACAGTTTTTGGTACCCCTAAAGTCAGGGCTTGTCTATACCAACTGCTCCTTTCTCTGGGTCTCCAGTCACTCTGTTGGTCTCTGCTCCTTCCCCTCGGGGAGAAGCCTTCAAGACCCGTCCCCCTGGGGGGGCAGTCCTGCACTGGCCGGACCTGCCTGCGCAGAGTCCTGGGATTTTCTGGGGGAGAAGCACGAGACTGTCTCTCCCCAGCCCCTTTTCCTTCAGGAGACCCAAACCCAAACTGCAGCCCGTGGGCATTCAAGTCAGTTAACAGTTCAGCCCATGACATTACATGTTCTGTAGCACCATCGTTCTCTGCATTTTTTCCAAGCACACATTCAATTTTCTCAACATTCTTGTGATGGTTTGGGGGTTACCCCGCCCCCCCACACTTTTGAATTTGCCCCAGCTAGCTCAGACGGACCCTGGGAATATAGATGAAGCAATTTATTTACAGCTAGCAGAATTTACAAGCAGCTATTTACAATATATACAGTTATATACAATTATATACAGAAATATACAAAGGATAAACAATACAGAAGCACAACTCCCCTCCCAGAAACCTGAGTCCCCAGGAGGGGCTCTCAAACCACCCCAACACCTCCCCCTGGCCCTCTCAACCTTACCCCAGTTCTCAGGAAGAAAAGAGGTGCAGCCAAGAGGTTAGGGAGCAAGGTTAGTAGGAGCAGGGTTAATGAGATGTGACCAGGTCTAAGGCAAAAGCAAGAGTGAGAGACAAAATGGAGAATGTTTTCTTCTTCTTCCCAGAGTTCTCAGCGTGACTGTGAGAGAAGTAGACACAATTGTTTTTCATTTCACTGCCTGTTATCTAGTTCTTTTACCAAAACATTCCAGCTTGCTTCAAACTAGCACAATTCTTCATTACTTGGATTTGCAGAGTTGCTGGCAAACCCTTCATAATAGGGTGCAGTCTCTCCGGGTCCACAGGGGCATAAAACGGGCAATCATAATGTCCCTTATCATAGATAGCCTGGACACAGGCAAGTCTGCGGAGAGCAGTGATGAGCTCAGAGGAGCTGGTGACCCGTAGTTCCGTCGGCTCCCCCCGGTAGGCTGGGCGGACACTGCTTGCCCAGTATGCTATCCGAGCGGTGAGGCTGTGTGTCCCCTCGGGTTCACGTGTCAGGAACACATCGTCCCCCCAGTCTCCAGCAGCTTCCTGCGAGTCTAGAAGGACCCGGTCCCCACCGGCTCGGGACACTCGATACACATAGTCAGCGACTGAGTCCCCAGGATCTCTCGCATATTTGACTTGTAAGTCACTGAGCTGTGCATCTGTGAACTGCTTTTTGATCACGGTGGTCCCTGCACCGCCTTTTCTGCCCTTCACGGACTCAGTCCTTATTACCGGCAGCACGTGCTTCTGCACCATGGCGCCCTCCTCACCGGAGCTCTCTTCTCCGCTAGCCACGGGGGAGTCCGGTCGGGACCTGCGCTTTCTGCGTGGCTTTGAGGCTTTCTGCCGCGCAGAGGCATGTGCAGAGGAATTCTCTGAGTCTCTAGCAGAGTCTTTTGTGCCTGGTTTCGGGGAACTCCTCTCCCCCGAAGAGCCCCTCGGGGCATTCTCTGCCTTTTCCCCGATTCCCGTGAATCACTCCATTCAAATTCAGACACGGAGACCGAAGAGGTAGTGTCTGCAGGCGTTACAAGCCTTTCTTTCATCCGGGCAGTCAGTGCCGCGGTCAGGCTCTTTGTCTGCGCCAGCATGCTTTCCCAGATACTTTGGCTCTTAGCTTTTTCTGCTAATAAATCCTTTTCCAAGGCCTGAATTCTTTTTTCATAATTTTCAAATTCGGCCAGAGTCTGGGTCATGACTGACCCCAGAACAACAGAGAAATGCTCCGTTGGAGACTCTGTAATCACAGGGTCTGAGTGCTCAGCTAATTTCTCCAGGATTTTCTCCGGATTTTTACAATTTTGCTGAGCCCAAATTAAATCAAGTCCTGTGATTAGGCATCCCTTTTCACGTAGAAATTCTATGATTGAACTACCCAGCATACACTGCGCCATAATGTTGCGGAGAGCAGGATTAATTCTTGGCCGAGTCGAGAATTTATCAAAAATAGATATTTTTTATTTTTACAAAAAACCCGCCCCCACAACTATATATACAAAGATTAATTTCGTTTGATAAACAGGTTCAGTTACATGAGAATTAATCTACGAGGATACCATTAATAATCTGACTATATTTTTGAAGTCAGATTTTGGAAAAGGACTCAGCTATTAATTAATAGCGGTTTCTTACTAAATTAAGCTAAGCCAAATAACTCACTCAGGCTGGCTCGTGCGGTCTGTCTTCCTCCTCCAGCGGCTGCAGGAGTCGTTAAGGGTCGTTAAGGGTCGTTAGGCAGACAAAGGTGTGCCTAACAGGAAAGCAAATCCTTAGTCTCTCTGCAGTCCAGGCACAGGGGAGTGAGCGAACTCAGGCAGAGACATACGTCCAGGCACAGGCAAACTCCAAAGCAGGAACCCCAAAGGCGGGAAGACCCCCAATATTTATAACCTTCGCTAGACAAAGGGCAGAGTTACCACACCTTAGGCGCGAAAGCGCACGGCCAATCCCAGCCTGGCTCCAGCGCGGGAACTCACGGGGCAGTCACCCCCTTCACGGGGCAGTCCCCGCCCCCTTCACGGCTGCAGGGCAGGCGAGGGGAGGGGGAAACCAGGCGGCTTTTCCCCTTTCCCCCCGAAGTCCGGGCAGGAGAGAAATTTAGGGGTACAGGACTCCAGGACATCAGTCTACTGTTTTATACTGTAATAGTGTAGTTTCGAGCTGAACACTCCTGTTTTTTGGTGTACATCTAGGTTGTTCATCATATCTAATGATTTAAGGGAGAAAACTACTGTTCTGATTTTGAACTCTGCTACTTTGTTGCCAAAATGGATGTGTGTCTGGTGGAAGTCTACTGATTCATACTGTAATTGTGAGCTTTCGAGTTGAACACACCTGATTTTTGGTGTACATCAAGGTTTTTCATCATATCTACTCATTTATGGGAGGAAACTACTGTTCTGGTATTGAACTCTGCTACTTTGTTGCCAAAATCGATGTGTTTCTGCTGGAAATCTACTGATTCGTACTGCAATTTTGTGCTCTACAGCTGAACTCTCCTGTTTTTTGGTGTACATCTAGGTTTTTCATCATATCTAATGATTTATGAGAGAAAACTACTGTTCTGGTATTGAACTCTGCTACTTTGTTGCAAAATCGATGTGTTTCTGCTGGAAGTCTACTGATTCATGCTGTAATTGTGTAGTTTCGAGCTGAACACTCCTGTTTTTTGGTGTACATCTTGGTTGTTCATCATATCTAATGATTTTTGGGAGAAAACTACTGTTCTGATTTTGAACTCTGCTACTTGATTGCCAAAATCGATGTGTTTCAGCTGGAAGTCTACTGATTCATACCGTAGTTGTGTGCTCTCCAGCCGAACACTCCTGATTTTTAGTGTACATCTAGGTTTTTCACCATATCTAATGCTTTATGGGAGAAAACTACTGTTCTGATTTTCAACTCTGCTACTTTGTTGCCAAAATCGATGTGTTTCTGCTGGAAGTCTGCTGATTCATACCATAATAGTGTCCTTTCGAGATGAACACTCCTGGGTTTTGGTGTACGACTAGGTTTTTCATCATATCTACTGATTTATTGGAGAAAACTGCCGTTCTAATTTTGAACTCTGCTACTTTGTTGCCAAAATTGATGCGTTTCCGCTGGAAGTCTACTGATTCGTACTGTAATAGTGTAGTTTCGAGCTGAACACTCCTGTTTTTTGGTGTACATCTAGGTTGTTCATCATATCTAATGATTTATTGGAGAAAACTACTGTTCTGATTTTCAACTCTGCTACTTTGTTGCCAAAATCGATGTGTTTTTGCTGGAAGTCTACTGATTCATGCTGTAATTGTGTAGTTTCGAGCTGAACACTCCTGTTTTTTGGTGTACATCTTGGTTGTTCATCATATCTAATGATTTTTGGGAGAAAACTGCTGTTCTGATTTTGAACTCTGCTACTTGGTTGCCAAAATCGATGTGATTCTACTGGAAGATTACTAATTCATACAGTAATTGTGTGCTCTCCAGCTGAACACTCCTGTTTTTCGGTGTACATCTAGGTTTTTCATCATATCTACTGATTTATGGGAGAAAACTACAGTTCTGATTTTGAACAATGCTACTTTGTTGCCAAAATCGATGCGTTTCAGCTGGGAGTCTACTGATTCACACTGTAATTGTGTCCTCTCCAGCTGAACACTCCTGATTTTTGGTGTACATCTAGGTTGTTCATCATATCTAATGATTTATGGGAGAAAACTACTGTTCTGATTTTGAACAATGCTACTGTGTTGCCAAAATCGATGTGATTCTACTGGAAGTCTACTGATTCATACTGCAATTGTGTGCTCTCCAGCTGAATACTCCTGCTTTTGGTGTACATCTAGGTTTTTCATCATATCTAATGAGTTATGGGAGAAAACTACTGTTCTGGTATTGAACTCTGCTACTTTGTTGCCAAAATCGATGTGTTTCTGCTGGAAGTCTTCTGATTCATGCTGTAATTGTGTAGTTTCGAGCTGAACACTCCTGTTTTTTGCTGTACATCTAGGTTGTTCATCCTATCTAATGATTTATGGGAGAAAACTACTGTTCTGATTTTGAATTCAGCTACTTTGTTGCCAAAATTGATGTGTTTCTGCTGGAAGTCTGCTGATTCATACCATAATAGTGTCCTTTCGAGATGAACGCTCCTGGTTTTTGGTGTACATCTAGGTTTTTCATCAAATCTACTGATTTATTGGAGAACACTGCCGTTCTAATTTTGAACTCTGCTACTTTGTTGCCAAAATCGATGTGTGTCTGGTGGAAGCCTACTGATTCATACTGTAGTTGTGTGCTTTCGAGTTGAACACACCTGATTTTTGGTGTACGTCTAGGTTGTTCATCGTATCTACTGATTTATGGGAGAAAACTACCGTTCTGATTTTGAACTCTGCTACTTTGTTGCCAAAATCGATGCATTTCAGCTGGAAGTCTACTGATTCACACTGTAATTGTGTACTCTTGTCGTGGAACGCAGTTTCGCGGCAGAGTTATGGGGGAAATACGCGAGGCGTTGACTATTTTATCAGTGATTTATTGCAAAGAATGCGAATTCCCTCTTCCCGAAACTACACCACCAGTGTGAATTCTTTTGATTGAGATCAAAGTAACATTTCCGAAAATGGCAAATTAAAGAGTCTATGATGTTTAAAGAGAGTTCTTTTGAGTCTCTGAGGTTTGAGTTAACAGTTCGTCAGCTACTCACAGTCTGTAGCTTGGTAGGGAGTCCCTTTCTCCCGATGAGGGTCCAGGCATGCAGGCTTTCTGCCTCTGCGTCTCGGGGTGTCCGCCCGAGGCGAGGCTATATCGGCGAGCAGTTTGTTGTTGTTAGAAGTCCGGGAAAAAACCAGAAAGGCTGGAAAAACCCAGAAGGGCAAGACGCAGACCCAGAAGGCTAGGGCAAGGGCGCTAGGGCGCAAGAGAGACTCGATCCTGGCCTGTCCACCATTTTTATAATGTTCCAAAATAGGACTAGCCCACAACTCGGACCACTTTTACGTTGTTCACATACATTGGTAAAAAACAGTAATCAACTTACACAATTGGATAATATTACTTAAACAATACAAAGACCACTCCTCAGGCCAGCCCACCTGCAGGTGCTGGGCAGGTCTGAGAAAGTCGTTTCTACTTAACCAAAATAATACCCTGTTGTCTGGAAAGCAAGGCCAAGTGAAAAGGAAACATGGCCAGTGTTTACCTTTCACTTACCCTAGGGAGAAATCTTCCCATGGGACTGAAAGATTGTTTTGGTTTTTCGATGCTTCTGGCTTGGATGTGAGGCACTAGAAACTACACAATATAGCAAAAGCTTAGAGAGCTTTCGCTACTCTCCACGACATACTCCACCCCCTGGCTCACATTAAGCCAAGAATCGAAAAAGCAAAAATGAAATACAACTTATATTTAACTCTTAACATAACTAATACATAAGCATAACTCTAATTTAAACTAACTTAATACTTATGCCCACCCCCCTGAATAAACAAAGCTTTATTGAATATTTACAAAGCAGAAAACCTGGTATATGCAAAAGCAGTTCAGAAGTCTGGGAGAATCCATCGTGCACTGATACGATGAGTCTTCCCACTTACATCAGTTGCTTCCCAAGCATACAACCCATTTGGTTTTTCAGGGTCATAGGCACAACTCCAATTGAAGGTAAGTTTACCATTACTGGTTGTCCCACCTGTAATTTGTGTAATGATTGTTGAGAGTGCTGAGATTTATCTGGTGGATGACTAACATTCTCCACTGGATTGTCAGGACAAAATGCCCTTATTTTAGGACTACCATAATTACCCCATCTGTTGTTCACAATGAAAACTGCGTATGGCAAGCGTTTATCCCAGTTACCTTTTTATACCATGGCATGTTTCTTAACCAGAGCATTTGTTCTCTCTACAATACCATTAGCTTGAGGATAATAGGGAGTATGGAACACCCATGTAATCCCTTCACCCTTAGCCCAGTTTTGTACAGAAGATGCTGTAAAGTGAGATCCATTATCACTTTGGATGTACTCTGGCATTGGTAAGACACTAAACCACTGCTTTAAGACCTCAATAGTTTGAGCTCCTGTGGCAGCATTAGTTGCTGTAGCCATGACTAATCCTGAAACCACCTCCACCCCCACCAGTATGTATTTCTTCCCGTGTGAGGGCTTTAAAGGACCCACATAGTCAACTTGCCATGTGCTCCATAACCTTTTGTCCTCTCTGATATGCTGTGCTGGAGCTAGATTGGGATGATTTGCTTTAAGCCTGATTCTGCACTGTGGACAAGATGAAATGAGTTCCTTACAGGTACTCATAGAAACTGGCCATCCTCTAGACCTACACTCGAAGTAAAGGTCTGCTTTTCCTGAATGACCCCTTTTAATATGAAGCCACTCAGCTAATCTCCACCATTCTCCTTTCTCCTCATCCACTATGTTGATCTTTGCCAGGAAATCAGCTTGATTATTCCAGGTGGTAGCTGGTGTTTGCTTTTTGGAATGCCCTTCTACCCAACCAACCTTGAGGGGTCTGGATCGGCCAATCTCTAATAGCCTTTTCCAGTCTTCGACTCTCCAGACTTCCGCACCTGACACCTTCCACTGATTCGCTTCCCACTGGCAAATCCACTCAGTGGTGCCTTTGAACGTGGAATAAGAATCAGTGTAAATAGTTGTTGCTCCATTCTCGGCTGCTATCATGAGAGCACGCAACTCCCCTACCTGTGCACTGCCATCACCTTCTTCAGTGATGGTCTGGCCTGTAGCAATCTCCAAGGCAGCGGCTTTGTAGTGCCACTTCGCCCCTACCCTCCGAGAGGATGCATCTGTGAACCACACTCCCGATTTGTCGGAGTCTGCGGTCATCTCAGGGGCTACCTGAATAGGAGAAGGCTTATATGGCTGACTAAGCAGAGCTTTATCAGGATTTATGGGTTGCTGAAGTTTGGATACCTTTGTAGGTCCCTCTTTCAGCGGCATCAGCTGTGAAATTCCCTCTAAGTAGGCATACCACTTTCTAAAAGTAGCCTTTTGGGCAATTCCTTCTGGTGGAGGAGATCCTTTAAGGATCGCTTTTAGCAGAGGAAATGGGCCTTGCACCACAACATCTTGTGCAGTACGAAGTTTTTCTGCTTCCTTAACAGCTCGAGTTAGGGAAAGAAGTCCCTTTTCCCAATCCGAGTACCGAATTTCGGCCTCTTTGAATGCTGTTGAAGAAAACATGAGAGCTCTACTGGGACCATTGGGTCCTCTCTGGAAAATTCCACAGTATGAGGCATTCGTGGAGAAACCCCATTCAGCCCTCAGGGCATCTTTTGTGTGCAATGGCCCCAACTTCTGATATGCCTTTAGTTCGTCCTTGAGAAACCTCAGGCTATCAGAATGTTCTGGAGTCCAATCCCAATGCTTGTTCTTCTTAAGCAAATCATACAGAGGACGGGCAATTACTGAGAAACCTGGAATATGTTTCCTCCAGTAACCCAGAGTACCCAACAACTGTTGTAACTCTTTTCTATTTTGGGGTATTTGGCCCTTTTCGATGCTCTGAAGAGTGTCGTCTGGCACAGACACTGCACCTGCTATCCACCATGATCCCAGGAATTTTACCTCTTGACTTGGACCTTGACACTTTTCCTTTGGAATGGTCAAACCCTGGTTAGTCAACAGTTCTCGGATATTCTCAGCCACTGCACCAACTTGCTCCTTGTCATTCCCTCCCACCAAGATATCATCAATGTAATGGTACATCTTAACATCCTTAGAAAGTTGAACAGTGTCAAACAAAGCTGCCAATGCATTGTGTGCAATGGTTGCGCTGTGTTTGTACCCTTGTGGAAGACTGTTGAATGTGTACTGAATACCTTGCCAGGTAAAAGCAAACTGTGGTTTGTCCTCTTCTCTCAATGGCACCATGAAGAACATGTCCTTCACGTCTAGAGTCGCCATCCAGGTGTGAGAAGCTGCTTGGATTGCTGTCACTGTGGATGAAAGACTAGGAACTGCTGCGGTAAGAGGAGGAGTGTTACTATTTAGCTTCCGGAAATCTACCGTCAATCTCCATCGGCCATTCTGTTTTCGGACTGGCCAAACAGGTGAATTGTAAGGAGAATGAGTTCTAGTGATAATCTGTCTCTTTTCAAGATCAGCTATCACTTCAGTGATACCTTGCTTAGCTGCAGCTGGCAATGGATACTGTGCAACACAGGTAATGTATGACTTTGGCAATGGAGGAGCTGTTTGCAATAAACGAACGCAAGCACGGACTAACCTTTGCCTCTTATTCCTCACTTCATAAGCACCAAAGCTCCACAATGTTCCGTCAGGAAGATGCCATCTTCTACCTGCTAGAACATCAAATCCAAGGATATTATGTTTACACGAACCCAATGCTAACTCTACCAGGGTACTTCTTTTCTCCCCAGGTAGCCACAACTGTGCTTTGGCTAAATAGCATGTTTCAGGTTGTCCTGTAACACCTGTTATGTTTACCTTTCTCCGGGATGGCAAAATTTTCAGATGCTTTGCTAGTTGAGCATTTAGCAACTGTAATTTGTGCACCTGTATCTATTAGGTATTTGATAGCAGCTCTAGTTGGTCCAGTAGGAATCATGACATAGGGTTCAGGGTTTTCAGACCATCGACATTCAGAAACAGAGCGATGAGTGTGGCCTGAATCATTCACCGCCACACCTAGTTTTTTGATTTGTTCTTATCCCCTCCCCGATCAGGAGAACCTGACTTGGTAGGAGACGTGTTTGCAGAGCCTTTCTTACGGTTCTGCTTCACCTTTCCGTCACCATTTCCTTTCAGTATCTGTTCTAACAGTCTTTTCATCTCAAACATGGTTTTACTTACAGTACTGAGCTCATTCTTCACAGGATCACGCTCTACCTGTTTCCTCTGAAACACATCACGAGGTTTCACTGCATACTTCTGCTCCTGCAGTGGGATTACACCCCTACCTTGAGAACTCGGTACCCACATTACTCCAGATTCAGAGCGACGATTAAGCTCAAGGCTCCCCCTGGGACTTGATCGTGGGCTCGATCGTGGACTCTCATGAGGGTTACCAGATGTCCAGGCATGTCGCACTGTTTGGTGTTTTCCTCGTGATGCAGAGCTGCTCCTGCCTCCAGACTGCTTTTCCTTCTGAAAGACAGATTCTGGCACAGATAACGGATCATGATAACCCATTTGTCTCCCTAGAGTGGCTAGTTCTGTAAGCACTTCCCTCCACGTAGGGTGATGTACTACACTTTGTGAACTTTGCCCTTGCTCAACATTCTGTTGTATTGCATTCTCAATTTGTCTCCTTATCCTAATGCCTTCAGCCTTTATGAAGCCAGGCATACCCTTTATCAGGGGTCCAAGCCTTTGTGGCTCTACTGGGGCATCCATTGCATGTGCATATAACCCCTTATGATTCACAGCTTGGATACAGGCAACCATAGTAAATGCTTCATTTAACTCATCGGGGGATCTGATCCAAAACTCTGTAGGCTCACCCCTATCTGAAGGTTCATAAACACTAGCCCAGTGAAAGATCCTAGCACTCAACGCAAGGTCTCCCTCAGGACCATCCCCAAGAAATACCTCAGGTCCCCAGTTAGTTCTCCCCACCTCTTCACGAGACAAGATAATCCTTTCCGCCCCCCTCTGCACCACGCGATACACATACTCAATTATTGGTTCATTAGGCATGCGGGAATAAGTTTCCCTAAGATCATCTATCTGTGTTGTTGTGTACGGTTTGATTTTCGTGGTTGTAGTTTTGCCTCCTTTCGGTCCTTGCGTAGTTTCAGACGCAAAGAGAGGATTCACGGAGTAGGTCTTCATTTTGCCGTGCACCTCTTCCACTTCCGTGTCGCTGTCAATAGACGTAGCTGCAGTCTGCGACGCGGCGTGGCAGCGCGCAAGCGTGCTGCTCAGCGCTGGCTGCTCGGGGCGTGGCGGTTGAGAAGATGGCAGTTGTTGTGAAGATGGTTGGGAAGATGGCGGCTGTGGCGGCGCTGCCGATGGTTGTGCTTGAGCCGGCATCGGGACCTGCTGGAACGCTGGAACGGACTGAAATTGAGGAGACGGTTGTGCCGGGGAAAGCGGCACTGTAGCCATTGCCTGCGGCATTGTGAGCGGTTGCTGCGGGACTCGTGGCTGCGACGGTGCTGGTCGCGGCTGTGTCTGGGGTATCGGCTCCGTTACTGTTAGTAACGGCACTGCCGGTGGCTGGGGTGCCGGCATCGGCGGAGGCGTCAGAGGCTTCGCCGGCGGAATCACCGGGACTTGAGCCGGCTGCTGCGGCTGAGGCAAAGCGGCGGCTGGCTGGACCGGCTGCAAGGTAGGCTGTCTGGGCACCTCCCGAGGGCACGGTGTCGAGCCGAATAGCTTGCGCGGCAACAGGGGCAACTCTGCCGCTGGTTGGGGATTCAGTGGCAAAGGAAGATGCCTTGCCGGCGACATTTTAAAGAAGTCGGGCTCGTGGGAAGGCGTACCGGCGCGAGAGACCTTAGGCGGAGAGCGCAAGAGTTGCGACTCCTGGGTCTGAGAGGGGGTAGTTACCGGCTCTTTCCGGCGAACCACGGGCTGCTGTGACTTCTCAGGACATATCGGAGTAAAAGTTGGCAAGCCCAAGTAACCGGTTGACTCTCGAGTCTGGGTGGAGGGCTGAGGAGTTTCTGTCCGAGATCCGATACGCGACCGCGACTGCGGTGTGTCCGCGCGGGAACTAACGGTTGACTGCGTTCGCGGAGTACTTGAACTACTCCCGGACCGCGACTTTCGTCTTAGTAACCTGTCTAACTTTTCCTCCACAACTCTCATCCTGTCGTCAGGCTCTGCACGAAAACTCAAGCTTTGTCTGATAGCGTCTTTCAACATTGTCTCTCTCTCTCTCTGCAGCGACTTGATCTCTTGCTGCACTTTCAGCAATTGTACTTCTTGCCGGGCAATCACTTCGTTCAGCTTTTTAACCTCTGATTTCCAAGCCTCTACCTCAACTTGAGACCTGAACACGCCAACGCCCAGATCAAAAAAGCTTTCTTTGTCAACTCCCTCGACATCTCCAAAAGCTTCGTAGAGAGACACGATTATATTAGCTGACCTAACATTTATCTGCTCTAAAGGCTCATTCTCCGTTGCTGTCACAGCTTTCTTTATATTTGCCGATTCAAAAACGGAAGCAAATCTAGCATACAGAGCGTCTGCGATATCTGGCAGTTTGCCATCTCCTGCTGCGGGAGAACTCCTTCCGAACTGAGCCATTTCTAAACTCGGCTGTTACTTCAGTCTCTCTATCCCACCTCTGACACCAATTCTGTCGTGGAACGCAGTTTCGCGGCAGAGTTATGGGGGAAATACGCGAGGCGTTGACTATTTTATCAGTGATTTATTGCAAAGAATGCGAATTCCCTCTTCCCGAAACTACACCACCAGTGTGAATTCTTTTGATTGAGATCAAAGTAACATTTCCGAAAATGGCAAATTAAAGAGTCTATGATGTTTAAAGAGAGTTCTTTTGAGTCTCTGAGGTTTGAGTTAACAGTTCGTCAGCTACTCACAGTCTGTAGCTTGGTAGGGAGTCCCTTTCTCCCGATGAGGGTCCAGGCATGCAGGCTTTCTGCCTCTGCGTCTCGGGGTGTCCGCCCGAGGCGAGGCTATATCGGCGAGCAGTTTGTTGTTGTTAGAAGTCCGGGAAAAAACCAGAAAGGCTGGAAAAACCCAGAAGGGCAAGACGCAGACCCAGAAGGCTAGGGCAAGGGCGCAAGGGCGCAAGAGAGACTCGATCCTGGCCTGTCCACCATTTTTATAATGTTCCAAAATAGGACTAGCCCACAACTCGGACCACTTTTACGTTGTTCACATACATTGGTAAAAAACAGTAATCAACTTACACAATTGGATAATATTACTTAAACAATATAAAGACCACTCCTCAGGCCAGCCCACCTGCAGGTGCTGGGCAGGTCTGAGAAAGTCGTTTCTACTTAACCAAAATAATACCCTGTTGTCTGGAAAGCAAGGCCAAGTGAAAAGGAAACATGGCCAGTGTTTACCTTTCACTTACCCTAGGGAGAAATCTTCCCATGGGACTGAAAGATTGTTTTGGTTTTTCGATGCTTCTGGCTTGGATGTGAGGCACTAGAAACTACACAATATAGCAAAAGCTTAGAGAGCTTTCGCTACTCTCCACGACAACTCTCCAGCTGAACACTCCAGATTTTTGGTGTACATCTAGGTTTTTCATCATATCTATTGATTTATTGGAGAAAACTGGCGTTCTAATTTTGAACTCTGCTATTTTGTTGCCAAAATCGATATGTGTCTGGTGGAAGTCTACTGATTCACACTGTAATTTTGTGGTTTCCAGCTGAACACTCCTGTTTTTTGGTGTACATCTAGGTTTGTCATCATGTCTAATGATTTATGGGAGAAAACTACTGTTCTGATTTTCAGCTCTGCTACTTTGTTGCCAAAATCGATGTGTGTCTGGTCTAAGTCTACTGATTCACACTGTAATTTTGTGGTTTCCAGCTGAACACTCCTGTTTTTTGGTGTACATCTAGGTTTGTCACCATGTCTAATGATTTATGGGAGAAAACTACTGTTCTGATTTTCAGCTCTGCTACTTTGTTGCCAAAATCGATGTGTTCCTGCTGGAAGTCTGCTGATTCATACTGCAATTGTGTGCTCTCCAGCTGAACACTCCTGTTTTTTGGCGTACATCTAGGTTTGTCATCATGTCTAATGATTTATGGGAGAAAACTACTGTTCTGATTTTGAACAATGCTACTTTGTTGCCAAAATCGATGTGATTCTACTGGAAGTCTACTGATTCATACTGTAATTGTGTGCTTTCGAGTTGAACATTCCTGATTTTTGGTGTACATCGAGGTTTTTGTCATATCTAATGCTTTATGGGAGAAAACTACTCTTCTGATTTTGAACTGTGCTACTTTGTTGCCAAAATCAATGTGTTTCAGCTGGAAATCTACTGATTCATACTGCAATTTTGTGCTCTCCAGCTGAACACTCCTGTTTTTCGGTGTACATCTAGGTTTTTCATCATATCTACTGATTTATGGGAGAAAACTACCGTTCTGATTTTGAACTCTGCTACTTTGTTGCCGAAATCGATGTGTGTCTGGTGGAAGTCTACTGATTCACACTGTAATTTTGTGGTTTCCAGCTGAACACTCCTGTTTTTTGGTGTACATCTAGGTTTGTCATCATGTCTAATGATTTATGGGAGAAAACTACTGTTCTGATTTTCAGCTCTGCTACTTTGTTGCCAAAATCGATGTGTGTCTGGTCTACGTCTACTGATTCACACTGTAATTTTGTGGTTTCCAGCTGAACACTCCTGTTTTTTGGTGTACATCTAGGTTTGTCACCATGTCTAATGATTTATGGGAGAAAACTACTGTTCTGATTTTCAGCTCTGCTACTTTGTTGCCAAAATCGATGTGTTCCTGCTGGAAGTCTGCTGATTCATACTGCAATTGTGTGCTCTCCAGCTGAACACTCCTGTTTTTTGGCGTACATCTAGGTTTGTCATCATGTCTAATGATTTATGGGAGAAAACTACTGTTCTGATTTTGAACAATGCTACTTTGTTGCCAAAATCGATGTGATTCTACTGGAAGTCTACTGATTCATACTGTAATTGTGTGCTTTCGAGTTGAACATTCCTGATTTTTGGTGTACATCGAGGTTTTTCGTCATATCTAATGCTTTATGGGAGAAAACTACTCTTCTGATTTTGAACTGTGCTACTTTGTTGCCAAAATCAATGTGTTTCAGCTGGAAATCTACTGATTCATACTGCAATTTTGTGCTCTACAGCTGAACTCTCCTGTTTTTTGGTGTACATCTAGGTTTTTCATCATATCTAATGATTTATGAGAGAAAACTACTGTTCTGGTATTGAACTCTGCTACTTTGTTGCCAAAATCGATGTGTTTTTGCTGGAAGTCTACTGATTCATGCTGTAATTGTGTAGTTTCGAGCTGAACACTCCTGTTTTTTGGTGTACATCTTGGTTGTTCATCATATCTAATGATTTTTGGGAGAAAACTACTGTTCTGATTTTGAACTCTGCTACTTGGTTGCCAAAATCGATGTGATTCTACTGGAAGATTACTAATTCATACAGTAATTGTGTGCTCTCCAGCTGAACACTCCTGTTTTTCGGTGTACATCTAGGTTTTTCATCATATCTACTGATTTATGGGAGAAAACTACAGTTCTGATTTTGAACAATGCTACTTTGTTGCCAAAATCGATGCGTTTCAGCTGGGAGTCTACTGATTCACACTGTAATTGTGTCCTCTCCAGCTGAACACTCCTGATTTTTGGTGTACATCTAGGTTGTTCATCATATCTAATGATTTATGGGAGAAAACTACTGTTCTGATTTTGAACAATGCTACTGTGTTGCCAAAATCGATGTGATTCTACTGGAAGTCTACTGATTCATACTGCAATTGTGTGCTCTCCAGCTGAATACTCCTGCTTTTGGTGTACATCTAGGTTTTTCATCATATCTAATGAGTTATGGGAGAAAACTACTGTTCTGGTATTGAACTCTGCTACTTTGTTGCCAAAATCGATGTGATTCTACTGGAGGTCTACTGATTCATACTGTAATTTTGTGCTTTCGAGTTGTACACTCCTGTGTTTTGGTGTACGTCTAGGTTGTTCATCAAATCTAACGGTTTAGGGGAGAAAACTACTATTCTGATTTTGAACTCTGCTACTTTGTTACCAAAATCGATGTGTTTCTGCTGGAAGTCTACTGATTCATACTGTAATTGTGTAGTTTTAGCTGAACACTCCTGTTTTTTGGTGTACATCTAGGCTGTTCATCATATATAATGCTTTAAGGGAGAAAACTACTGTTCTGGTATTGAACTCTGCTACTTTGTTGCCAAAATCGCTGCGTTTCAGCTGGAAGTCTACTGATTCATAATGCAGTTTTGTGCTCTACAGCTGAACTCTCCTGTTTTTTGGTGTACATCTAGGTTTTTCATCATATCTAATGATTTATGAGAGAAAACTACTGTTCTGGTATTGAACTCTGCTGCTTTGTTGCCAAAATCGATGTGTTTCTGCTGGAAGTCTACAGATTCATGCTGTAATTGTGTAGTTTCGAGGTGAACACTCCTGTTTTTTGGTGTACATCTAGGTTGTTCATCATATCTAATGAGGTATGGGAGAACACTACTGTTCTGGTATTGAACTCTGCTACTTTGTTGTCAAAATCGATGTGATTCTACTGGAAGTCTACTGATTCATACTGTAATTGTGTGCTTTCGAGTTGAACACTCCTGTGTTTTGGTGTACGTCTAGGTTGTTCATCAAATCTAACGGTTTAGGGGAGAAAACTACTATTCTGATTTTGAACTCTGCTACTTTGTTGCCAAAATCTATGTGATTCTACTGGAAGTCTACTGATTCATACTGTAATTGTGTGCTTTCAAGCTGAACACTCCTGTTTTTTGGTGTACATCTTGGTTGTTCATCATATATAAAGGTTTTTGGGAGAAAACTACTGTTCTGATTTTGACCTCTGCTACTTTGTTGCCAAAATCGATGTGATTCTACTGGAAGTCTACTGATTCATACTGTAATTGTGTAGTTTGGAGTTGAACACTCCTGATTTTTGATGTACATCTAGGTGTTTTATCACATCTAATGCTTTATGGGAGAAAACTACTGTTCTGATTTTCAACTCTACTACTTTGTTGCCAAAATCAATGGGTTTCTGCTGGAAGTCTGGTGATTCATACTGCAATTGTGTGCTCTCCAGCTGAACACTCCTGATTTTTAGTTTACATCTAGGTTTTTCACCATATCTAATGCTTTATGGGAGAAAACTACTGTTCTGATTTTGAACTCTGCTACTTTGTTGCCAAAATCGATGTGTGTCTGGTGGAAGTCTACTGATTCACACTGTAATTTTGTGGTTTCCAGCTGAACACTCCTGTTTTTTGGTGTACATCTAGGTTTGTCACCATGTCTAATGATTTATGGGAGAAAACTACTGTTCTGATTTTCAGCTCTGCTACTTTGTTGCCAAAATCGATGTGTTACTGCTGGAAGTCTGCTGATTCATACTGCAATTGTGTGCTCTCCAGCTGAACGCTCCTGTTTTTCGGTGTACATCTAGGTTTTTCATCATATCCACTGATTTGTGGGAGAAAACTACCCTTCTGATTTTGAACTCTGCTACTTTGTTGCCAAAATCGATGTCTGTCTGGTGGAAGTCTACTGATTCACACTGTAATTTTGTGGTTTCCTGCTGAACACTCCTGTTTTTTGGCGTACATCTAGGTTTGTCATCATGTCTAATGATTTATGGGAGAAAACTACTGTTCTGATTTTGAACAATGCTACTTTGTTGCCAAAATCGATGTGATTCTACTGGAAGTCTGCTGATTCATACTGCAATTGTGTGCTTTCGAGTTGAACACTCCTGATTTTTGGTGTACATCGAGGTTTTTCGTCATATCTAATGCTTTATGGGAGAAAACTACTGTTCTGATTTTGAACTCTCCTACTTTGTTGCCAGAATCGATGTGTTCCTGATGGAAGTCTGCTGATTCATACTGCAATTGTGTGCTCTCCAGCTGAACACTCCTGCTTTTGGTGTACATCTAGGTTTTTCATCATATCTAATGAGTAATGGGAGAAAACTACTGTTCTGGTATTGAACTCTACTACTTTGTTGCCAGAATCGATGTGATTCTACTGGAAGTCTACTGATTCATACTGTAATTGTGTGCTTTCGAGTTGAACACTCCTGTTTTTTGGTGTACGTCTAGGTTGTTCATCAAATCTAACCTTTTTAAGGGAGAAAACTACTATTCTGATTTTGAACTCTGCTACTTTGTTACCAAAATCGATGTGTTTCTGCTGGAAGTCAACTGATTCATACTGTAATTGCGTAGTTTTAGCTGAACACTCCTGTTTTTTGGTGTACATCTAGGTTTGTCATCATGTCTAATGATTTATGGGAGAAAACTACTGTTCTCATTTTGAACTCTTATACTTTGTTGCCAAAATCGATGTGATTCTACTGGAAGTCTACTGATTCATACTGTAATTGTGTAGTTTGGAGTTGAACACTCCTCTTTTTGATGTACATCTAGGTGTTTTATCACATCTAATGCTTTATGGGAGAAAACTACTGTTCTGATTTTCAACTCTGCTACTTTGTTGCCAAAATCGATGGGTTTCTGCTGGAAATCTGGTGATTCATACTGCAATTGTGTGCTCTCCAGCTGAACACTCCTGATGTTTAGTGTACATCTAGGTTTTTCACCATATCTAATGCTTTATGGGAGAAAACTACTGTTCTGATTTTGAACTCTGCTACTTTGTTGCCAAAATCGATGTGTTTCTGTTGGAAGTCTGCTGATTCATACCATAATAGTGTCCTTTCGAGATGAACACTCCTGGGTTTTGGTGTACGACTAGGTTTTTCATCATATCTACTGATTTATTGGAGAAAACTGCCGTTCTAATTTTGAACTCTGCTATTTTGTTGCCAAAATTGATGTGATTCTACTGTAAGATTAGTGATTCATACCGTAATTGTGTGCTCTCCAGCTGAACACTCCTGTTTTTCGGTGTACATCTAGGTTTTTCACCATATCTAATGCTTTATATGAGAAAACTACCGTTCTGATTTTGAACTCTGCTACTTTGTTGCCAAAATCGATGTGTGTCTGGTGGAAGTCTACTGATTCACACTGTAATTTTGTGGTTTCCAGCTGAACACTCCTGTTTTTTGGTGTACATCTAGGTTTGTCACCATGTCTAATGATTTATGGGAGAAAACTACTGTTCTGATTTTCAGCTCTGCTACTTTGTTGCCAAAATCGATGTGTTCCTGCTGGAAGTCTGCTGATTCATACTGCAATTGTGTGCTCTCCAGCTGAACACACCTGTTTTTTGGCGTACATCTAGGTTTGTCATCATGTCTAATGATTTATGGGAGAAAACTACTGTTCTGATTTTGAACAATGCTACTTTGTTGCCAAAATCGATGTGATTCTACTGGAAGTCTACTGATTCATACTGTAATTGTGTGCTTTCGAGTTGAACACTCCTGATTTTTGGTGTACATCGAGGTTTTTCGTCATATCTAATGCTTTATGGGAGAAAACTACTCTTCTGATTTTGAACTGTGCTACTTTGTTGCCAAAATCGATGTGTTTCTGCTGGAAGTCTGCTGATTCATACCATAATAGTGTCCTTTTGACTTGAACACAACTGATTTTTGGTGTACATCAAGGTTTTTCATCATATCTACTCATTTATGGGAGGAAACTACTGTTCTGGTATTGAACTGTGCTACTTTGTTGCCAAAATCAATGTGTTTCAGCTGGAAATCTACTGATTCATACTGCAATTTTGTGCTCTACAGCTGAACTCTCCTGTTTTTTGGTGTACATCTAGGTTTTTCATCATATCTAATGATTTATGAGAGAAAACTACTGTTCTGGTATTGAACTCTGCTACTTTGTTGCCAAAATCGATGTGTTTCTGCTGGAAGTCTACTGATTCATGCTGTAATTGTGTAGTTTCGAGCTGAACACTCCTGTTTTTTGGTGTACATCTTGGTTGTTCATCATATCTAATGATTTTTGGGAGAAAACTACTGTTCTGATTTTGAACAATGCTACTTTGTTGCCAAAATCGATGCGTTTCAGCTGGAAGTCTACTGATTCACACTGTAATTGTGTCCTCTCCAGCTGAACACTCCTGATTTTTGGTGTACATCTAGGTTGTTCATCATATCTAATGATTTATGGGAGAAAACTACTGTTCTGATTTTGAACAATGCTACTTTGTTGCCAAAATCGATGTGATTCTACTGGAAGTCTACTGATTCATACTGCAATTGTGTGCTCTCCAGCTGAATACTCCTGCTTTTGGTGTACATCTAGGTTTTTCATCATATCTAATGAGTTATGGGAGAAAACTACTGTTCTGGTATTGAACTCTGCTACTTTGTTGCCAAAATCGATGTGATTCTACTGGAAGTCTACTGATTCATACTGTAATTGTGTGCTTTCGAGTTGTACACTCCTGTGTTTTGGTGTACGTCTAGGTTGTTCATCAAATCTAACGGTTAGGGGAGAAAACTACTATTCTGATTTTGAACTCTGCTACTTTGTTACCAAAATCGATGTGCTTCTGCTGGAAGTCTACTGATTCATACTGTAATTGTGTAGTTTTAGCTGAACACTCCTGTTTTTTGGTGTACATCTAGGCTGTTCATCATATATAATGCTTTAAGGGAGAAAACTACTGTTCTGGTATTGAACTCTGCTACTTTGTTGCCAAAATCACTGTGTTTCAGCTGGAAGTCTACTGATTCATAATGCAATTTTGTGCTCTACAGCTGAACTCTCCTGTTTTTTGGTGTACATCTAGGTTTTTCATCATATCTAATGATTTATGAGAGAAAACTACTGTTCTGGTATTGAACTCTGCTGCTTTGTTGCCAAAATCGATGTGTTTCTGCTGGAAGTCTACAGATTCATGCTGTAATTGTGTAGTTTCGAGGTGAACACTCCTGTTTTTTGGTGTACATCTAGGTTGTTCATCATATCTAATGAGGTATGGGAGAACACTACTGTTCTGGTATTGAACTCTGCTACTTTGTTGTCAAAATCGATGTGATTCTACTGGAAGTCTACTGATTCATACTGTAATTGTGTGCTTTCGAGTTGAACACTCCTGTGTTTTGGTGTACGTCTAGGTTGTTCATCAAATCTAACGCTTTAGGGGAGAAAACTACTATTCTGATTTTGAACTCTGCTACTTTGTTGCCAAAATCTATGTGATTCTACTGGAAGTCTACTGATTCATACTGTAATTGTGTGCTTTCGAGCTGAACACTCCTGTTTTTTGGTGAACATCTTGGTTGTTCATCATATCTAAAGGTTTTTGGGAGAAAACTACTGTTCTGATTTTGACCTCTGCTACTTTGTTGCCAAAATCGATGTGATTCTACTGGAAGTCTACTGATTCATACTGTAATTGTGTAGTTTGGAGTTGAACACTCCTGATTTTTGATGTACATCTAGGTGTTTTATCACATCTAATGCTTTATGGAGAAAACTACTGTTCTGATTTTCAACTCTGCTACTTTGTTGCCAAAATCAATGGGTTTCTGCTGGAAGTCTGGTGATTCATACTGCAATTGTGTGCTCTCCAGCTGAACACTCCTGATTTTTAGTTTACATCTAGGTTTTTCACCATATCTAATGCTTTATGGGAGAAAACTACTGTTCTGATTTTGAACTCTGCTACTTTGTTGCCAAAATCGATGTGTGTCTGGTGGAAGTCTACTGATTCACACTGTAATTTTGTGGTTTCCAGCTGAACACTCCTGTTTTTTGGTGTACATCTAGGTTTGTCACCATGTCTAATGATTTATGGGAGAAAACTACTGTTCTGTTTTTGAACAATGCTACTTTGTTGCCAAAATCGATGTGATTCTACTGGAAGTCTGCTGATTCATACTGCAATTGTGTGCTTTCGAGTTGAACACTCCTGATTTTTGGTGTACATCGAGGTTTTTCGTCATATCTAATGCTTTATGGGAGAAAACTACTGTTCTGATTTTGAACTCTGCTACTTTGTTGCCAGAATCGATGTGTTCCTGCTGGAAGTCTGCTGATTCATACTGCAATTGTGTGCTCTCCAGCTGAACACTCCTGCTTTTGGTGTACATCTAGGTTTTTCATCATATCTAATGAGTAATGGGAGAAAACTACTGTTCTGGTATTGAACTCTACTACTTTGTTGCCAGAATCGATGTGATTCTACTGGAAGTCTACTGATTCATTCTGTAATTGTGTGCTTTCGAGTTGAACACTCCTGTGTTTTGGTGTACGTCTAGGTTGTTCATCAAATCTAACCTTTTTAAGGGAGAAAACTACTATTCTGATTTTGAACTCTCCTACTTTGTTGCCAAAATCGATGTGTTTCTGCTGGAAGTCTACTGATTCATACTGCAATTGTGTAGTTTTAGCTGAACACTCCTGTTTTTTGGTGTACATCGAGGTTTGTCATCATGTCTAATGGTTTATGGGAGAAAACTACTGTTCTGATTCTGAACTCTTCTACTTTGTTGCCAAAATCGATGTGATTCTACTGGAAGTCTACTGATTCATACTGTAATTGTGTAGTTTGGAGTTGAACACTCCTGATTTTTGGTGTACATCTAGGTTTTTTATCACATCTAATGCTTTATGGGAGAAAACTACTGTTCTGATTTTCAACTCTGCTACTTTGTTGCCAAAATCGATGTGTTTCTGCTGGAAGTCTGCTGATTCATACTGCAGTTGTGTGCTCTCCAGCTGAACACTCCTGATTTTTAGTGTACATTTAGGTTTTTCACCATATCTAATGCTTTATGGGAGAAAACTACTGTTCTGATTATGAATCTGCTACTTTGTTGCCAAAATCGATGTGTTTCTGCTGGAAGTCTGCTGATTCATACCATAATAGTGTCCTTTCGAGATGAACACTCCTGGTTTTTGGTGTACGACTAGGTTTTTCATCATATCTACTGATTTATTGGAGAAAACTGCCGTTCTAATTTTGAACTCTGCTACTTTGTTGCCAAAATGGTTGCGTTTCCGCTGGAAGTTGTTGCGGAGAGCAGGATTAATTCGTGGCCGAGTCGAGAATTTATCAAAAATAGATATTTTTTATTTTTACAAAAACCCGCCCCCACAACTATATATACAAAGATTAATTTCGTTTGGTAAACAGGTTCAGTTACATGAGAATTAATCTACGAGGATACCATTAATAATCTGACTATATTTTTGAAGTCAGATTTTGGAAAAGGTCTCAGCTATTAATTAATAGCGGTTTCTTACTAAATTAAGCTAAGCCAAATAACTCACTCAGGCTGGCTCGTGCGGTTTGTCTTCCTCCTCTAGCACTGCAGGAGTCATTAAGGGTCGTTAAGGGTCGTTAGGCAGACAAAGGTGTGCCTAACAGGAAAGCAAATCCTTAGTCTCTCTGCAGTCCAGGCACAGGGGAGTGAGCGAACTCAGGCAGAGACATACGTCCAGACACAGGCAAACTCCAAAGCAGGAACCCCAAAGGCGGGAAGACCCCCAATATTTATAACCTTCGCTAGACAAAGGGCAGAGTTACCACACCTTAGGCGCGAAAGCGCACGGCCAATCCCAGCCTGGCTCCAGCGCGGGAACTCACGGGGCAGTCCCCGCCCCCTTCACGGCTGCAGGGCAGGCGAGGGAGGGGGGAAACCAGGCGGCTTTTCCCCTTTCCCCCCGAAGTCCGGGCAGGAGAGGAATTTAGGGGTACAGGACTCCAGGACATCCCACCCCGGTGGTAATGAGCATCTTTGTCTAGAACTTGAGTGACAGGTGATCCCCCTTCAATTTAGGAACGTATTAATATATATATATGGCTTAGCCTTTTCCAACATTAACAATATGTAACACATTAATCGCCCCAACAATATTTAACAATACTTAACAAGGCTTAACAATAGCCCAAACAGTATTAATAAAGCTACACAGTCAATTTGAAGATTGCTCTGTTCCTGGTAGAGCAACCAAGTTCATGGCAGAGCCTTGGATGCTCTGAGTCCATGGCTGCAGGTCACAGTCCGTGGGTCCTGATGCCATCATCCACTGGCCACCCTGGTGATATGACTCCATCTCTCGTGTAGCTGGCTCTCCCTTTCCCAGGTGCTGGTCAGGTGGTCAGGAACTGGTCCTCTGCCTCGACCTTAACCTGTAAGGAGACAAAACCTGCCTCGGCCTATAAAGGCCAGGCTTGACAATTAATAATTGGGGACGATCCATCGTGCACTGATCCAGTGGCCTTTTCCATTTGCATCTAGGACTTCCCAGGCATATAAGCCTCTGGGTTTACCCCATGTCATTGGCACTACCCCTATAGGTTGGCCTTTTGTACTGGGGCAGGTGGTCAGTGACCACGTGGCTCTCCTAGGCAGCAGGTCTTTATTCTGGGGGCTTCTGTAGCTCTCCCCGTGACTGCTGACCATTAAAAGCTGCCGAGCCACTATTACACTAATTCAGTGTTTTGCCTCCCGTGTGGGAGACGAGAAAGGGTTAACCTTTCTGTCTGGGGACGAGCTGCAGTTCCCAGCGGGGGGGCTGCCGCTTCTGGGCGAGCCGCTCCGGGAGCCGCTGGGCGTGCCGCTGCCGCTGGCCCTGGGCTTTTCGCGGCTGCCTCTGGATTTTGCAGCCGATTTCTGAAGGCACCGCACTAGATCCTTCAGCTGCCAGTCTGCCAGCTGCCTTAAAACAGTTTTTGGTACCCCTAAAGTCAGGGCTTGTCTATACCAACTGCTCCTTTCTCTGGGTCTCCAGTCACTCTGTTGGTCTCTGCTCCTTCCCCTCGGGGAGAAGCCTGCAAGACCCGTCCCCCTGGGGGGGCAGTCCTGCACTGGCCGGACCTGCCTGCGCAGAGTCCTGGGATTTTCTGGGGGAGAAGCACGAGACTGTCTCTCCCCAGCCCCTTTTCCTTCAGGAGACCCAAACCCAAACTGCAGCCCGTGGGCATTCAAGTCAGTTAACAGTTCAGCCCACGTCATTACATGTTCTGTAGCACCATCGTTCTCTGCATTTTTTCCAAGCACACGTTCAATTTTCTCAACATTCTTCATTAGTTGGATTTGCAGAGTTGCTGGCAAACCCTTCATAATAGGGTGCAGTCTCTCCGGGTCCACAGGGGCATAAAACGGGCAATCATAATGTCCCTTATCATAGATAGCCTGGACACAGGCAAGTCTGCGGAGAGCAGTGATGAGCTCAGAGGAGCTGGTGACCTGTAGTTCCGTCGGCTCCCCCCGGTAGGCTGGGCGGACACTGCTTGCCCAGTAGGCTATCCGAGCGGTGAGGCTGTGTGTCCCCTCGGGTTCACGTGTCAGGAACACATCGTCCCCCCAGTCTCCAGCAGCTTCCTGCGAGTCTAGAAGGACCCGGTCCCCACCGGCTCGGGACACTCTATACACATAGTCAGCGACTGAGTCCCCAGGATCTCTCGCGTATTTGACTTGTAAGTCACTGAGCTGTGCGTCTGTGAACTGCTTTTTGATCACGGAGGTCCCTGCACCGCCTTTTCTGCCCTTCACGGACTCAGTTCTTATCACAGGCAGCACGTGCTTGTGCACCGCGGCGCCCTCCTCACCGGAGCTCTCTTCTCCGCTAGCCACGGGAGAGTCCGGTCGGGACCTGCGCTTTCTGTGTGGCTTTGAGGCTTTCTGCCGCGCAGAGGCATGTGCAGAGGAATTCTCTGAGTCTCTTGCAGAGTCTTTTGTGCCTGGTTTCGGGGAACTCCTCTCCCCCGAAGAGCCCCTCGGGGCATTCTCTGCCTTTTTCCCCGATTCCCGTGAATCACTCCATTCAAATTCAGACACGGAGACCGAAGAGGTAGTGTCTGCAGGCGTTACAAGCCTTTCTTTCATCCGGGCAGTCAGTGCCGCGGTCAGGCTCTTTGTCTGCGCCAGCATGCTCTCCCAGATACTTTGGCTTTTAGCTTTTTCTGCTAATAAATCCTTTTCCAAGGCCTGAATTCTTTTTTCATAATTTTCAAATTCGGCCAGAGTCTGGGTCACGACTGACCCCAGAACAACAGAGAAATGCTCCGTTGCAGACTCAGTAATCACAGGGTCTGAGCACTCAGCCAATTTTCCCAGGATTTTCTCCGGATTTTTACAATTTTGCTGAGCCCAAATTAAATCAAGTCCTGTGATTAGGCATCCCTTTTCATGTAGAAATTCTATGATTGAACTACCCAGCATACACTGCGCCATAATGTTGCGGAGAGCAGGATTAATTCTTGTCCAAGTCGAGAATTTATCAAAAATAGATATTTTTTATTTTTACAAAAACCCGCCCCCACAACTATATATACAAAGATTAATTTCGTTTGATAAACAGGTTCAGTTACATGAGAATTAATCTACGAGGATACCATTAATAATCTGACTATATTTTTGAAGTCAGATTTTGGTAAAGGACTCAGCTATTAATTAATAGCGGTTTCTTACTAAATTAAGCTAAGCCAAATAACTCACTCAGGCTGGCTCGTGCGGTCTGTCTTCCTCCTCCAGCGGCTGCAGGAGTCGTTAAGGGTCGTTAGGCAGACAAAGGTGTGCCTAACAGGAAAGCAAATCCTTAGTCTCTCTGCAGTCCAGGCACAGGGGAGTGAGCGAACTCAGGCAGAGACATACGTCCAGGCACAGGCAAACTCCAAAGCAGGAACCCCAAAGGCGGGAAGACCCCCAATATTTATAACCTTCGCTAGACAAAGAGCAGAGTTACCACACCTTAGGCACGAAAGCGCACGGCCAATCCCAGCCTGGCTCCAGCGCGGGAACTCACGGGGCAGTCACCCCCTTCACGGCTGCAGGGCAGGCGAGGGGGGGGGAAACCAGGCGGCTTTTCCCCTTTCCCCCCGAAGTCCGGGCAGGAGAGGAATTTAGGGGTACAGGACTCCAGGACATCAGTCTACTGTTTCATACTGTAATAGTGTAGTTTCGAGCTGAACACTCCTGTTTTTTGGTGTACATCTAGGTTGTTCATCATATCTAATGATTTATGGGAGAAAACTACTATTCTGATTTTGAACTCTGCTACTTTGTTGCCAAAATCGATGTGTGTCTGGTGGAAGTCTACTGATTCATACTGTAATTGTGAGCTTTCGAGCTGAACACGCCTGATTTTTGGTGTACATCAAGGTTTTTCATCATATCTACTCATTTATGGGAGGAAACTACTGTTCTGGTATTGAACTGTGCTACTTTGTTGCCAAAATCAATGTGATTCTACTGGAAGTCTACTGATTCATACTGTAATTGTGTGCTTTCGAGTTGAACACTCCTGTGTTTCGGTGTACATCTAGGTTGTTCATCATATCTAATGAGTTATGGGAGAACACTACCGTTCTGATTTTGAACTCTGCTACTTTGTTACCAAAGTCGATGTGTTTCTGCTGTAAGTCTACTGATTCATACTGTAATTGTGTAGTTTTAGCTGAACACTCCTGTTTTTTGGTGTACATCTTGGTTGTTACAGTATCACAGTATCACCAAGGTTGGAAGAGACCTCACAGATCATCAAGTCCAACCCTTTACCACAGTGCCCAAGGCTAGACCATGGCACCAAGTGCCACATCCGACCTTGCCTTGAACTGCCCCAGGGACGACGACTCCACCACCTCCCCAGGCAGCCCATTCCAGTGCCCAATGACTCTCTCAGTGAAGAACTTTCTCCTCACCTCGAGCCGAAATTTCCCCTGGCGCAGCCTGAGGCTGTGTCCTCTTGTTCTGGAGCTGGCCACCTGAGAGAAGAGAGCAACCTCCTCCTGGCCACAACCACCCCTCAGGTAGTTTTAGACAGCAATAAGGTCACCCCTGAGCCTCCTCTTCTCCAGGCAAAACAACCCCAGCTCCCTCAGCCTCTCCTCGTAGGGCTTGTGCTCGAGGCCTCTCACCAGCCTCGTCGCCCTTCTCTGGACACGCTCAAGCATCTCAGTGTCCCTCCTAAAGTGGGGGGCCCAGAACTGAACGCAGTACTCGAGGTGTGGTCTGACCAGTGCAGAGTACAGGGGCAGAATGACCTCCCTGCTCCTGCTGACCACACCATTCCTGATGCAGGCCAGGATGCCACTGGCTCTCTTGGCCACCTGGGCACACTGCTGGCTCATGTTCAGGCGGGTATCAATCAGTACCCCCAGATCCCTCTCTGTCTGGCTGCTCTCCAGCCACTCCGACCCCAGCCTGTATCTCTGCATGGGGTTGTTGTGGCCAAAGTGCAGCACCCTGCACTTTGAGCTTGTGATGGTTTGGGGGTTACCCCACCCCTCCCACACTTTTGAATTTGCCCCAGCTAACTCAGACAGACTCTGGGAATATAGATAGAGCAATTTATTTACAGCTAGCAGAATTTACAAGCAGCTATTTACAATATATATAGTTATATACAATTATATACAGAAATATACAAAGGATAAACAATACAAAAGCACAACTCCCCTCGCAGAAACCTGAGTCCCCAGGAGGGGCTCTCAAACCACCCCAACACCTCCCCCCGGCCCTCTCAACCTTACCCCAGTTCTCAGGAAGAAGAGAGGTGCAGCCAAGAGGTTAGGGAGCAAGGTTAGTAGGAGCAGGGTTAATGAGATGTGACCAGGTCAAAGGCAAAAGCAAGAGTGAGAAACAAAATGGAGAAAAAGTCTTTCTTCTTCCCAAAGTTCTCAGCAAGACTGTGAGAGAAGTTGACATCAATTGTTTTTCATTTCACTGCCTGTTATCTAGTTCTGTTACCAAAACATTCCAGCTTGCTTCAAACCAGCACAATCCACCCCTGTCTACTTCGCTCAGAGTATCGCTGAGAATTATCCAATCTAATCTAAACCAATATTTACACTAAAACAATATATACAAGTTCAGTTCACACTTCAATCAGATGTAGGTGATTCAAAAGCTCAGAACAGGGACTCCCAGGTGATGTTGGGTTCGTGCTCACGTACTGTAGATTCTATCGTAGATTCTCTCAGTGTTGGGCGCCGATGTTACCTAGAACAGAAAACTCCTAACAGCTTGAATTTAAACTCTCTCAGCTAAGGTTAAATTTCTCTGTGGAATACACTGGATTTCACCATTCTCCTGCATTACCCGGTATGTATGACCAGGACCTTCAGCAGAAACCACCCCTCGGACAGGTTTCCCTTCGCCCGAAGGAGAAAATACCCAAACAGTTTTCCCTAACAGATTCTTCTCACATACAACAGGAACTTTATCACCGTCTACTGTTTGGACCAAATCTGATTGTGCAGGTCCTGCTCTGTTTACTGAACCTCTACTATTTACCAGCCAAGTAGCTTGTGCTAAATGTTTGTCCCAGTTTTTCAGAGTTCCACCCCCCATGGCTTTGAGGGTGGTTTTCAGCAAACCATTGTAGCGTTCAATCTTCCCTGAAGCTGGTGCATAGTAGGGTATGTGATAGATCCATTCAATACCATGCTCTTTGGCCCAGTTTTTCACAAGATTGTTCTTGAAATGAGTACCATTGTCTGACTCGATTCTCTCTGGAGTTCCATGTCTCCACAAGATCTGTCTCTCCAAACCAACAATGGTGTTACGTGCAGTAGCATGTGGAACTGGATAGGTTTCCAACCATCCAGTGCTGGCTTCTACCATCGTTAGCACATACTGCTTGCCAGAACGAGATTGAGGTAAAGTGATGTAGTCAATCTGCCAGGCTTCACCATACTTGTACTTTGACCATCTCTCACCATACCATAAGGGCTTGATTCGCTTAGCCTGCTTAATAGCAGCACAAATGTCACAGTCATAGATGACTTGGGTGATAGCATCCATGGACAAGTCAATTGACCTATCGCGAGCCCATCGGTATGTTCCATCTCTGCCTTGATGTCCAGATGAGTCATGGGCCCACCGAGCTAAGAACAGCTCACCTCGGTGTTTCCAATCAAGGTCAATGTCAAGATCAGAGTTGGTATCAGCTTGAGCAATCTCAGCAGCTTGGTCTGCCTTCTGGTTGTGTTGATGTTCCTCAGTGGCTCTGCTCTTAGGCATGTGTGCATCTACGTGCCGCACCTTCACTGGAATTTTCTCCAGTCGTGCATCAATGTCCTGCCATAGATCAGCACACCAAATAGGCTTTCCTTTCCTCTGCCAACCATTCTTCTTCCAGTCCTTCAGCCAACCCCATAGAGCATTGGCTACCATCCACGAGTCGGTGTAGAGGTAAAGGATAGGCCAATTCTCACGTTCAGCCACATCAAGAGCAAGTTGAACAGCTTTTACCTCAGCGAATTGACTGGATTCTCCTTCTCCATCTTTCGTTTCGGTAACTCTCCTGGTTGGACTCCAAACCGCTGATTTCCATATTCGCTTGTTCCCAACAAGACGACAGGAACCATCTGTGAACAAAGCATAGTTCTTCTCCTGATCAGAGAGATCACCATAGGGAGGAGCTTCCTCAGCACGAGTTATTTTCTCCCCTGGAGGTTTGGAACAGTCTGTGCCTTCCGGCCAGTTGGTGATCACCTCTACCAGACCAGGTGTGCTAGTTTGAAGCAAGCTGGAATGTTTTGGTAACAGAACTAGATAACGGGCAGTGAAATGAAAAACAATTGTGTCTACTTCTCTCACAGTCACGCTGAGAACTTTGGGAAGAAGAAAGACTTTTTCTCCATTTTTGTTTCTCACTCTTGCTTTTGCCTTAGACCTGGTCACATCTCATTAACCCTGCTCCTACTAACCTTGCTCCCTAACCTCTTGGCTGCACCTCTTTTCTTCTTGAGTACTGGGGTAAGGTTGAGAGGGCCGGGGGGAGGTGTTGGGGTGGTTTGAGAGCCCCTCCTGGGGACTCAGGTTTCTGGGAGGGGAGTTGTGCTTTTGTATTGTCTATCCTTTGAATATTTCTGTATATAACTGTATATAACTGTAAATATTGTAAATAGCTGCTTGTAAATTCTGCTAGCTGTAAATAAATTGCTTCATCTATATTCCCAGGGTCCATCTGAGTTTGCTGGGGCAAATTCAAAAGTGTGGGGGGGCGGGGTAACCCCCAAACCATCACATTTTTAATTGGCGCCCAACGTGGGGCTAGATATTTTGGAGTGATTGGAAAATTAGCTCTGGGAATTAAGATGAAGCTAATCAAGCAGCTATTGTATTTGGTGGGGATTGCTGTGTGGCCTGTTTTCTGGTTTTTTGTGTACAATTGGATCAAAGATCAAATTGGTTATTTCTTGCTTCATGTAGTTTTTAAGAAGGCTAAAGTTAAGCTTTCTAACATGTTCTGGAGCTGGGGTGATTTTATTCTTGGTTATGCTGGTTTTAGTGTCACTGAGAATATTACTAGTGATATTACAAGAGTTTTTGTCAATAATGTTGCAATCAATCGAGAGTCTGCTTTATCTACTGCTCTCATGAGGGTCATCCAGCCCCAAACTGAAATGCCAAATCCCTGCAAGGATTTCTACTCGAAACAGAGCATGGCAGGGTTGCTGGGCATTATACTGGCTCTTGTAGTTTTAAATTTCATATTAATTTTGGTATTATTTGTAAAAAATTCAAAACCAGCTTCTGTAAGAGCTAGGAAAAATTCTGTGTCTCAGAAGCAGTCTCTTTCACAGCAAAACAAGGGAACACAGTCATCGGCTTCCCCCTTGCCAGCCTCTGCCCCTCCTTCTCCAAGTGCTGGGAACACGGCCAGTGTTCCTGCCACTAACGTAAACAATGACAAGGTAACCACTGGGAATCAAACTCATGGACGTCTGCACCACAGGCAAGCACTCTACCACAAAGCCACCGAGACATTGCTTGAATTTAAAATGTGATGGTTTGGGGGTTACCCCGCCCCCCCACACTTTTGAATTTGCCCCAGCAAACTCAGACGGACCCTGGGAATATAGATGAAGCAATTTATTTACAGCTAGCAGAATTTACAAGCAGCTATTTACAATATTTACAGTTATATACAGTTATATACAGAAATATTCAAAGGATAGACAATACAAAAGCACAACTCCCCTCCCAGAAACCTGAGTCCCCAGGAGGGGCTCTCAAACCACCCCAACACCTCCCCCCGGCCCTCTCAACCTTACCCCAGTACTCAAGAAGAAAAGAGGTGCAGCCAAGAGGTTAGGGAGCAAGGTTAGTAGGAGCAGGGTTAATGAGATGTGACCAGGTCTAAGGCAAAAGCAAGAGTGAGAAACAAAAATGGAGAAAAAGTCTTTCTTCTTCCCAAAGTTCTCAGCGTGACTGTGAGAGAAGTAGACACAATTGTTTTTCATTTCACTGCCCGTTATCTAGTTCTGTTACCAAAACATTCCAGCTTGCTTCAAACTAGCACACCAGGTCGGTCAAGATTACCTATTCGTGCTCGTTGGGTTATCCAAGCCATCCATTTAGACCAGGTTGCATCTGTGGCATGATGTGGTGATGAACCTTTGCCCTTGAACATCCAGTTTAGAACTGGCAGTCTAGGAGCTAAAAGCAATTGTGACTCAGTTCCAATCACTTCAGAAGCTGCTTTCACTCCCTCATAGGCTGCTAGAATCTCTTTCTCAGTTGCAGTGTAATTTGCCTCTGAACCTCTGTAACAACGTCCCCAGAAACCAAGTGGACGACCACGTGTCTCATTTGGAGCTCTCTGCCAAAGACTCCAAGTTGGACCATTGTCACTGGCAGCCGTGTGCAGAATGTTTTTAATGTCTGGACCAGATCTCACAGGTCCCAAGCCCACTGCGTGGACTACTTCTCGTTTAATTTGATCAAAGGCTGCTTGTTGTTCAGGTCCCCACTCGAAATTGTTTCTCTTATGAGTCACATCATGCAGAGGTCTGACAATCTGACTGAAACCAGGAATGTGTAGTCTCCAAAATCCCACTACACCAAGGAAAGAAAGTGTGTCCTTCTTACTGGTGGGAACTGCCATAGGAGAGACTTTGTTGATCACATCCTGAGGAATGTAACGGCGACCATCCTGCCACCGCACTCCCAGAAACTGAATTTCTTTGGCAGGTCCTTTGACCTTGTCTCTCTTAATGGCAAAACCTGCTTGCAACAGAATGTCAATGATTTTGTTACCTTTCTCGAAGACTTCCTCAGCAGTTTGGCCCCACACAATGATGTCGTCGATGTACTGGATGTGCTCTGGAGCTTTACCTTTCTCCAGTGCATTGTGGATGACTGAGTGACAGATGGTTGAGCTGTGTTTCCACCCCTGAGGCAAACGATTGAACTGGTACTGGATTCCTCTCCAGGTGAATGCAAACTGAGGCCTGCACTCCTTTGCTATGGGAATAGAGAAGAAAGCATTAGCAATGTCTATGGTTGCATACCATTTAGCCTCCTTTGATTCCAGCATGTACTGGAGTTCCAGCATGTCCGGCACAGCTGCACTCATGGGTGGCGTCACCTCGTTGAGGGCACGAAAGTCAACTGTGAGTCTCCAGTCGCCCGTAGGTTTACGCACAGGCCAGATGGGACTGTTGAAAGGTGAATGAGCTTTCTCGATGACAGCCTGACTTTCCAGTTGACGAATCAGCTGATGAATGGGCAACAAAGAGTCACGGTTAGTTCTGTACTGCCTATGATGAACAGTTTGAGCTGCAATTGGCACTTCCAGGTCCTCTATGTCATGATGTCCCACAATTGCAGATTCATCAGAAAGTTCAGGTCTAATAGACAATTTCAATTTATCATCCTCAGTCTCTACAGATGCTATTCCAAAAGCACATTTGTGACCCTTAGGATCTTTGAAACAACCTTGTCTCAAAAAGTCAATTCCCAAAATGCAAGGCGCATCAGGACCAGTTACAATAGTATGTGTCTTCCACTCTTTACCAGTTAAACTGATCTCAGCCTGTATCTTAGTTAACTCTTGAGATCCACCAGTGATTCCAAAGATAGAAATGGACTCTGTCCCTTTGCAATTGGATGGCAATAAAGTACACTGAGCACCTGTGTCAACTAAAGCCCTGTATTTCCGAACTCTTGAACTGCCAGGCCACCTAATGAATACATTCCAATAGATTCGGTTCTCTCCACTATCCCTTTCCTCCTCCTGGCTGGAGGCAGGGCACCCCTAATGCTGAACATGGCATGTGGGGTGTACACAATGATTGGTGTTGTTGTGAGAGGAACTGCAACTGTTGGAACAATTGCAGTTGCTCTCAGGAGCTGAAGAAGTGACAGCTACCTTTCTGGCATTATTGCCTCTGTTTCTGCCACTCTGCAGTTCCCTGACCCTCTTTGAAGGAGCTGAAGTAGGTCTACCATCCCATTTGTTCATGTTCTCCCCGTATGTGTCACGCAGAAGTATGCACAGTGACGCACGTGATTGCTGCTGTCTGGGTGGAATTTGTCTCCTCCTGGGCTGGAATTGCCTTGCAGGAGGTGGGCGTCTGTTCCTGACTGCAGAAACATTCGCCCATTCAGATGATGCAGGAATGGTATCCTTTACCAGATTGGTAATGTTTTTGAGATCCTCCTTCAGTTCTTTCATGGTATCTTTAATCTCTGTAGTCATAGTCTTTATGGCACAGATTATACCAGAGTGTGACAGGCTGTCCTCAATCTGCCTGAGCTGATCAGTGAATTCACCAACAGTGAAAGATCTTCCATTATCACTCCTTGCTAGGAACTTACTAGCCAAGATGTTAGCATAGGATGAAGGAGCAAGCTTAATAAGCTTCTTCATGAGACCTGTTCCCAAAGGAATATCGTCAGGCTCATGAGTACCATGATCTCCATAAAGCACTTCCTTCACAGCAAACTCCTTCAGAAGCTTAATTCCCTGCTCAACGGTGTTCCACTTCTTGGCAGCCCATGGCAAATCATCCCGGGAAGGATATCTCATAGCCACAGCCAACAAAAGGCGTGTCCACAAGCTGACCCTACCAAGAGGACTTGCCAGGTGTTTGTCCACTCCACTCTCCTTAGTGAGTGGTCCCAGCTGCTTGGCAGACTTGTCTCCTACCTGCAGAGCATTAGCACCAATGCCACGGCATCTCACTAGCCAGCTTAAGATTGGCTCACCTGATTCCCTTGTGTATTCCTTCCTAACTTCCCTGACCTCTCTGAGTGGATCCTTGGAGCCTTGGATGTCATCTTCCTCCTCCTCTTCCTGTTGTTCTGGTGGTGCCGGGCCTAACACAATCTTCCTCATAGCATTCCTAAACTCATTGGAACCATCCTCTCTCCTGGCAGCTAACCTCACAGCACTCCTCTCACTTGAGTATTGTTGTCTCAGCACATCTACAAGGTCTCGCAGACTAACTATCTCCTCCTCCTCTTCTCCTTGCTGATCACCAGAGGTCCCATCTCTTACATCCTCCTGCGAACCACTATTTGTCTTAGCTTTTGCCTTAGCAGGTGCCAGAAGGGCCTGAGCAGCAACAGACTTGGATGTGTCTGCTGGAGGATTTGAATCTTTAGGAGTCTGACTTGGAGGGTTTGAATCCTTAGGAGTCTGACCTGGAGCATTTGAATTATTGGAGGTCTGACTTGGAGCATTTGTATCCTTAGGGGTCTGACCTGGAGCTTGTGAGTTCAAATCTGCCTTGCTTTTAACAGGAGGATTTTGGTTCTGGTCTGCTGGCTGGGGGTTTGAATTGGCTGAGCTGGTGTCATTAGGATTTGGACTGACTGGGCTAGTGTTACTAGCATTAGCATTAGCATTAGTGGGATTATTTGCCTGTCCTCCTGGGATGCCTGCCAACCCTGAGGTGTTATCATTTTTGCTAGGAACATTCTGATTTTGGGTATTTGCCTGTCCTCCTAGGGCTCCTGCTAAACTCTGCCCGTTATTGTTTTTGTTTTTGTTATCATTGTTTATGTTAGTGGCGGGAACACTGGCTGTGTTCCCAGCACTTGGAGAAGGAGGGGCAGAGGCTGGCAAGGGGGAAGCCGATAACTGTGTTCCCTTGTTTTGCTGTGAAAGAGACTGCTTCTGAGACACAGAATTTTTCCTAGTTCTTACAGAAACTGGTTTTGAATTTTTCACCAATAATGCCAAAATTAATATGAATATCAAAATCATGAGGCAAATATTAAAAATTGTGAGAAGAAAAACAGTTTTACACGAGCATGTGCCTATACAAACAGTTGGAATTCCTGTCTTAGGCTGAATAACTCTCATTAGAGCCATATTTAAAGCAGAATTTCCATTGATTGTCACATTATTGACCAGAGCTCCTGTAATGTCCTTGGTAATATTCTCAGAGATATTAAAACCAGCATAACCAAGAATCAAATCACCCCAGCTCCAGAACATATCTGAAACCTTAGCTTTAGCCTTATTATAAGCCAGATCAATAAAATAAGCAACAATTTGACCTTTTAACCAACTAAATGCCAAGAAAACAAAACCAGACCAGAGCAATGCACCAACCAAATACAATAGCTGCTTGATTAGCTTCATCTTAATTCCCAGAGCTAATTTTCCAATCATTCAAAAATATATCTCTAGCCCCACGTTGGGCGCCAATTAAAAAATGTGATGGTTTGGGGGTTACCCCACCCCTCCCACACTTTTGAATTTGCCCCAGCTAACTCAGACGGACCCTGGGAATATAGATGAAGCAATTTATTTACAGCTAGCAGAATTTACAAGCAGCTATTTACAATATATACTGTTATATACAATTATATACAGAAATATACAAAGGATAAACAATACAAAAGCACAACTCCCCTCCCAGAAACCTGAGTCCCCAGGAGGGGCTCTCAAACCACCCCAACACCTCCCCCCGGCCCTCTCAACCTTACCCCAGTTCTCAGGAAGAAGAGAGGTGCAACCAAGAGGTTAGGGAGCAAGGTTAGTAGGAGCAGGGTTAATGAGATGTGACCAGGTCTAAGGCAAAAGCAAGAGTGAGAAACAAAATGGAGAAAAAGTCTTTCTTCTTCCCAAAGTTCTCAGCGAGACTGTGAGAGAAGTTGACATCAATTGTTTTTCATTTCACTGCCTGTTATCTAGTTCTGTTACCAAAACATTCCAGCTTGCTTCAAACTAGCACAGAGCTATTGAACCCCATCCCATTGGCCTCTGCCCATCTGTCCAGGCGGTCAAGGTCCCGCTGCAGAGCCCTTCTGCCCTGCAACTCAGTCACATCTGCCCCCAGCTTAGTGTCATCTGCAAACTTGCTGATGACTGACTCGATGCCCTCATCCAGATCATCTATGAAGATGTTAAAGAGGATGGGGCCCAGCACTGATCCCTGAGGGACACCACTAGTGACTGGCCGCCAGCTGGATGTGGCACCATTCACCACCACTGTCTGGGTCCGACCCTCCAGCCAGTTCCTAACCCAGCACAGAGTGTTACCATCCAAGCCGCGGGCTGACAGCTTAGCCAGCAGTTTGCTGTGGGGGACAGTGTCAAAGGCCTTGCTGAAGTCCAGATAGACCACATCCACAGGCCTCCCCACATCCACCAAGCGGGTCACCTGATCATAGAAGGAGATCAGGTTAGAAAGGCAGGATCTGCCCTTCCTAAACCCATGCTGGCTGGACCTGAGATCTTTGCCATCCCTCAGGTGCGCAGTTATTGGCCCCAAGAGAACCTGCTCCATCAGTTTCCCTGGCACTGAGGTCAGGCTGACGGGTCTGTAGTTCCCAGGTTCCTCCATCCGACCCTTTTTGTGGATGGGGGCCACGTTGGCCATTTTCCAGTCTCCTGGGACCTCTCCGGTGAGCCAGGACTGCTGGAAAATGATGGAGAGTGGCTTGGCCAGCTCAGCTGCCAGCTCTCTCAGCACCCTGGGATGGATGCCATCTGGTCCCATGGACTTGTGGGTGTCCAGATGACTCAGCAGGTCCTGAACTAATTCTTCATGAATTTCCAGGGGAACACACTGCTCCCCGACCCCATCCCCCAGTTCAAGAGGCCACTTGCCTCCTCCTCCTCTCTCCTTACTGTTGAAAACTGAGGCGAAGAAGGCATTCAGGACCTCTGCCTTTGCTTCATCATCAGTTATAGTGTTCCCCTCCTGGTCCAGTAAGGAGTGGAGGGTCTTCTTGCCCTTCCTTTTAGCATTGATAAATTTATAAAAGTGTTTTTTGTTAACTTTCACGGAAGTGGCCAGCCTAAGTTCTAGCTGAGCCTTAGCCTCTCTAATTTTTCTCCTACATAGTCTGGCTACCTCCTTAAACACATCAGGAGAAGCCTTCCCCTCCTTCCAGAGGCGATACACCCTCTTTTTCTCCCCCACTTCCTTCAGGAGCTGTTTGTTCATCCAGGCTGGTCGCCTCCCCCTGCGGCTCATCTTTCGGCACGTGGGAACTGCCAGTTCCTGTGCCTTCAAGAGCTCCTGTTTAAAGTAGGTCCAACCATCCTGGACCCCTTTGTTTTCAAGAACTGCTGCCCAGGGGACATTGGAAATAAGTTCCTTGAGCAAATTGAAGTTTGCCCTCCTAAAGTCCAAGGTGTAGGTTTTGTTGAAGTGCCTCCCTACCTCCCTGTATATTGAAAACTCCACTAACTCGTGATCACTACACCCCAGGCAGCCTCCCACTATCACATCTCCTACCAGCCCTTCTCTGTTGGAGAGCAGCAGGTCAAGCTGAGCTTGACCCCTAGTAGGCTCGCTTAACAGTTGGGTCATGAAGCTGTCCTCCATGCACTCCAGAAATCTCCTGGACTGCCTCCTCTCTGCTGAATTAAGTTCCCAGCAGATATCTGGCAGGTTAAAGTCACCCACAAGGACAAGATCTGAAGATCTTGAGACAGCCTCCAACTGTTTGTAAAATATCTCATCTGTTCCCTCATCCTGTGTTGGGAGAAGGAAAGAAATGGACACCGCAGCCAATCCAATATGGATTATAAGCAGGTGACAACTTTATTGGAGCAGTAGCGTTCTTTTATAGCAAGCAGCTAATGTATTCCACTGTCAGCAATTGCTTATCTGTAGCTCTACGGGATGCACTTGTGTGGTCCTTTCCTTCAAAACAAGTATTGTGCTCCTTCTTCACAACAGGAAACATATCCTTTTCCCCTTGTTTACCACTTTGCCCAAGGACAGTGTCCTTGGTCACTTTGTCACATCAGCATGTTGCAATCTCTTCATTCTGCTGACCCACCAATTTCATATATTCACCGTGCCCATTCTCTCTTAGCCATTCCTCAACAATCCTGGTTGGGTGGTCTGTAACAGACTCCAACCAGGATGTCAGATTTATTAGTTCTCCCTCTGATTTTAATCCACAAGGTCTCTACCCCTTCATCCCTCACTTCAAGCTCAATGGCATGGAGTGACTCCCTAATATACAGGGCCACCCCTCCTCCTCTTCTCCCTTGCCTATCTCTCCTGAAAAGGTTATATCCCTCCAGTATAACAGCCCAGTCATGCCTGTCGTCCCACCAAGTTTCTGAAATGGCAACTACATCGTAGTCCCCCTGGTGGACCAGGACTTCCAATTCCTCCTGTTTGTTACCCAAGCTGTGTGCATTGGTGTAGATACACTTCAGCTGGGCTCTCGATTCAATTGTCCTTAGTTTCCTTCCATCTCTCTCCTTCTCAGAGAGAGTAATTTCCTCACCCACCCCCTTCAGACCTAGTTTAAAGCCCGCCTAATGAGCCCTGCCAACTCCATTGCCAGGACTCTCCTGCCCTTCCTAGATAACTGCACCCCATCACAAGTCAGCAGGTCCGGCACAGTAAAAGTTCCCCCAGGGTCAAAGAACCCAAAACGCCGCCGCTCGCACCATCCCTTCAGCCATTTGTTGATATCGTAGGTTCTGCTATTCCTCTCTGTGAACTCCCTTGCCACAGAGGGAACTGAGCAGAACACCACCTGCGCTCCCGCCCCATCTATCAATTTCCCCAGGGCTTTAAATTCCTTTTTAATTGCCCTGGTCCCCTTCTTTTCAATTTCGTCGCTGCCAGCCTGTATTACCAACAAGGGGTAATAATCAGAGGACTGGATTAGGTTAGGGATTCTCCTGGTGATGTCCCTAACCCGGGCACCAGGAAGGGAGCAGACCTCCCTGTGAGACGGGTCGGGACGACAAATGGGTCCCTCTGTCCCCCTCAAGATGGAGTCCCCGACAACTACAACTCTTCTCTTTTTCTTGTTTTTTGTGGAGCTAGTCACCACAGTTGGTGGTGACTGCTCCACCCTAGGCAATGTCTCAGTGGGATGCTCCTCATTGCTCTCACCCTCTGTACCCTCTGCATGCAGCGCCTCATACTTGTTGCGCAAGGGCAGAGGAGGAGAAGGAGAGGGCCGGTGAGGATTTCCCTTACTACCCCTGACAGGGATCTGCACCCATCCCTCACTGTTTCCAGGGGCAGATTCCTTAGCAGGGGGGATCTGCAGAGCCTGCACCCACAGATCCAGCTCCCTTTCATTCTCCCTTATTGACCTGAGCCTGGACACTTCGTCCTTCAGCTCGGCCACTTCATCTTTCAATTCCGCCACCAAGGTGAGAAGGAAGTTGTGCTAGTTTGAAGCAAGCTGGAATGTTTTGGTAACAGAACTAGATAACGGGCAGTGAAATGAAAACAATTGATGTCAACTTCTCTCACAGTCTCGCTGAGAGCTCGGGGAAGAAGAAAGACTTTTTCTCCATTTTGTTTCTCACTCTTGCTTTTGCCTTAGACCTGGTCACATCTCATTAACCCTGCTCCTACTAACCTTGCTCCCTAACCTCTTGGCTGCACCTCTCTTCTTCCTGAGAACTGGGGTAAGGTTGAGAGGGCCGGGGGGAGGTGTTGGGGTGGTTTGAGAGCCCCTCCTGGGGACTCAGGTTTCTGGGAGGGGAGTTGTGCTTTTGTATTGTTTATCCTTTGTATATTTCTGTATATAATTGTATATAACTGTATATATTGTAAATAGCTGCTTGTAAATTCTGCTAGCTGTAAATAAATTGCTTCATCTATATTCCCAGGGTCCGTCTGAGTTAGCTGGGGCAAATACAAAAGTGTGGGGGGGCGGGGTAACCCCCAAACCATCACATTTTTAAATTGGCTTTCCCAACGTGGGGCTAGATATTTTGGAGTGATTGGAAAATTAGCTCTGGGAATTAAGATGAAGCTAATCAAGCAGCTATTGTATTTGTTTGGTGCATTGCTCTGGTCTGGTTTTGTTTTCTTGGCATTTAGTTGGTTAAAAGGTCAAATTGTTGCTTATTTTATTGATCTGGCTTATAATAAGGCTAAAGCTAAGGTTTCAGATATGTTCTGGAGCTGGGGTGATTTGATTCTTGGTTATGCTGGTTTTAATATCTCTGAGAATATTACCAAGGACATTACAGGAGCTCTGGTCAATAATGTGACAATCAATGGAAATTCTGCTTTAAATATGGCTCTAATGAGAGTTATTCAGCCTAAGACAGGAATTCCAACTGTTTGTATAGGCACATGCTCATGTAAAACTGTTTTTCTTCTCACAATTTTTAATATTTGCCTCATGATTTTGATATTCATATTAATTCTGGCATTATTGGTGAAAAATTCAAAACCAGCTTCTGTAAGAGCTAGGAAAAATTCTGTGTCTAAGAAGCAGTCTCTTTCACAGCAAAACAAGGGAACACAGTTATCGGCTTCCCCCTTGCCAGCCTCTGCCCCTCCTTCTCCAAGTGCTGGGAACACAGCCAATGTTCCCGCCAATAACGTAAACAATGATAAGGATAACCAAAACAAGCCACAGAGTTCAGCAGGAGCCTCAGGAGAACAGGCAGGTACCCAAAATCAGAATGTTCCCAGCAAAAATGAAAACAAGTCAGGGTTGGCAGGCATCCCAGGAGGACAGGCAAATAATCCCACTAATGCTAATACTAATGCTGGTAACGCTAGCCCAGTCAGTCCAAATCCTAATGACACCAGCTCAGCCAATTCAAACCCCCAGCCAGCAGACCAGAACCAAAATCCTCCTGTTAAAAGCAAGGCAGATTTGAACTCACAAGCTCCAGGTCAGACCCCTAAGGATACAAATGCTCCAAGTCAGACCTCCAATAATTCAAATGCTCCAGGTCAGACCCCTAAGGATTCAAACCCTCCAAGTCAGACTCCTAAAGATTCAAATCCTCCAGCAGACACATCCAAGTCTGTTGCTGCTCAGGCCCTTCTGGCACCTGCTAAGGCAAAATCTAAGACAAAGAGTGGTTCGCAGGAGGATGTAAGAGATGGGACCTCTGGTGATCAGCAAGGAGGAGAGGAGGAGGAGATAGTTAGTCTGCAAGACCTAGTAGATGTGCTGAGACAACAATACTCAAGTGAGAGGAGTGCTGTGAGGTTAGCTGCCAAGAGAGAGGATGGTTCCAATGAGTTTAGGAATGCTATGAGGAAGATTGTGTTAGGCCCGGCACCACCAGAACAACAGGAAGAAGAGGAGGAAGATGACATCCAAGGCTCAAAGGATCCACTCAGAGAGGTCAGGGAAGTTAGGAAGGAATACACAAGAGAATCAGGTGAGCCAATCTTAAGCTGGCTAGTGAGATGCCGTGGCATTGGTGCTAATGCTCTGCAGGTAGGAGACAAGTCTGCCAAGCAGCTGGGACCACTTACTAAGGAGAGTGGAGTGGACAAACACCTAGCAAGTCCTCTTGGTAGGGTTAGCTTGTGGACACGCCTTCTGTTGGCTGTGGCTATGAGATATCCTTCCCAAGATGATTTGCCATGGGCTGCCAAGAAGTGGAACACCGTTGAGCAGGGAATTAAGCTTCTGAAGGAGTTTGCTGTGAAGGAAGTGCTTTATGGAGATCATGGTACTCATGAGCCTGACGATATTCCTTTGGGAACAGGTCTCATGAAGAAGCTTATTAAGCTTGCTCCTTCATCCTATGCTAACATCTTGGCCAGTAAGTTTCTAGCAAGGAGTGATAATGGCAGATCTTTCACTGTTGGTGAATTCACTGACCAGCTCAGGCAGATTGAGGACAGCTTGTCACATTCTGGTATAATCTGTGCCATAAAGACTATGACTACAGAGCTTAAGGAAGGTATTGAGAATGGCATTAGAAATGGCATGAAAGAACTGAAGGAGGATCTCAAAAACATTACTAATCTGGTAAAGGATACCGTTCCTGCATCATCTGAATGGGTGCATGTTTCTGCAGTCAGGAACAGACGCCCACCTCCTGCAAGGCAATTCCAGCCCAGGAGGAGACAAATTCCACCCAGACAGCAGCAATCACGTGCGTCACTGTGGATACTTCTGCGTGACACATACGGTGAGAACATGAACAAATGGGATGGTAAACCTACTTCAGCTCTTTTAAAGAGGGTCAGGGAACTGCAGAGTGGCAGAAACAGAGGCAATAATGCCAGGAAAGTAGCTGTCACTTCTTCAGCTCCCGAGAGCAACTGCAATTGTTCCAACAGTTGCAGTTCCTCTCACAGAAGTTCACCTGCTCACACCTGGTGCAATTGTTCTCCCCTTCCCCTTCAGCAGCAAGCGAGAGGCTGTAGCACTCCCTGCATCCAGTGGCCTGGACTCCTGTGCTTTCCCAGGTCACATCAGTCTGTGTGCACACGCTCCTCCTTCCCTTTGTAGCACGAGTGACAGGCATAGTGCACAGAGATACTGACAGTCAGAAAGAGAAGGAAAAAAAAAAAAAAAAAATCTCCCAGCCGCAGCTAGGCTGGCTTTTCACTCTCTCGGCTCGGCAGCCAAAATGTCGGCCGGCGCGGCACGCGGCGGGATTTTAAATCTCCCGCGGCTGACGTCACCAGCCCCGTCACAGTCTCACGCAGTATCGCGAGACCACAGCCCAGCCGTCCCCTCTGCTTACCTTATCGTGCCTCAGAACCACGGAGAGCAGCAGAACTGAGCAGCAAAACCGAACCCGGCAGCAACCCCCGCGGAGCTTTTCACTCTCTCGGCTCGGCAGCCAAAATGGCTGTTCATCATATCTAATGATTTATGGGAGAAAACTACTGTTCTGATTTTGAACTCTGCTAATTTGTTGCCAAAATCGATGTGTTTCAGCTGGAAGTCTACTGATTCATACCGTAATTGTGTGCTTTCGAGTTGAACACTCCTGAATTTTGGTGTACATCTAGGTTTTTCATCGTATCTACTGATTTATGGGAGAAAACTACCGTTCTGATTTTGAACTCTGCTACTTTGTTGCCAAAATCGATGTGTGTCTGGTGGAAGTCTACTGATTCACACTGTAATTTTGTGGTTTCCAGCTGAACACTCCTGTTTTTTGGTGTACATCTAGGTTTGTCATCATGTCTAATGATTTATGGGAGAAAACTACTGTTCTGATTTTGAACAATGCTACTTTGTTGCCAAAATCGATGTGATTCTACTGGAAGTCTACTGATTCATACTGTAATTGTGTGCTTTCAAGTTGAACACTCCTGATTTTTGGTGTACATCTAGGTTTTTCATCATATCTAATGCTTTATGGGAGAAAACTACTGTTCTGATTTTGAACTCTGCTACTTTGTTGCCAAAATTGATGTGTTTCTGCTGGAAGTCTGCTGATTCATACTGCAATTGTGTGCTCTCCAGCTGAACACTCCTGCTTTTGGTGTACATCTAGGTTTTTCATCATATCTAATGATTTATGGGAGAAAACTACTGTTGTGATTTTGAACTCTGCTACTTTGTTGCCAAAATCGATGTGATTCTACTGGAAGTCTACTGATTCATACTGTAATTGTGTAGTTTGGAGTTGAACACTCCTGATTTTTGATGTACATCTAGGTTTTTTATCACATCTAATGCTTTATGGGAGAAAACTACTTTTCTGATTTTCAACTCTGCTACTTTGTTGCCAAAATCGATGGGTTTCTCCTGGAAGTCTGATGATTCATACTGCAATTGTGTGCTCTCCAGCTGAACACTCCTGATTTTTAGTGTACATCTAGGTTTTTCACCATATCTAATGCTTTATGGGAGAAAACTACTGTTCTGATTTTGAACTCTGCTACTTTGTTGCCAAAATCGATGTGTTTCTGCTGGAAGTCTGCTGATTCATACCATAATAGTGTCCTTTCGAGATGAACACTCCTGGTTTTTGGTGTACATCTAGGTTTTTCATCATATCTACTGATTTATTGGAGAAAACTGCCGTTCTAATTGTGAACTCTGCTACTTTGTTGCCAAAATCGATGTGTGTCTGGTGGAATTCTACTGATTCACACTGTAATTTTGTGGTTTCCAGCTGAACACTCCTGTTTTTTGGTGTACATCTAGGTTTGTCACCATGTCTAATGATTTATGGGAGAAAACTACTGTTCTGATTTTGAACTCTGCTACTTTGTTGCCAAAATCGATGTGTTTCTGCTGGAAGTCTGCTGATTCATACTGCAATTGTGTGCTCTCCAGCAGAACACTCCTGTTTTTCGGTGTACATCTAGGTTTTTCATCATATCCACTGATTTATGGGAGAAAACTACCGTTCTGATTTTGAACTCTGCTACTTTGTTGCCAAAATGGATGTGTTTCCGCTGGAAGTGTACTGTTTCATACTGTAATAGTGTAGTTTCGAGCTGAACACTCCTGTTTTTCGGTGTATATCTAGGTTTTTCATCATATCTACTGATTTATGGGAGAAAACTACCGTTCTGATTTTGAACTCTGCTACTTTGTTGCCAAAATCGATGTGTGTCTGGTGGAAGTCTACTGATTCATACTGTAATTGTGTGCTTTCGAGTTGAACACTCCTGATTTTTGATGTACATCTAGGTTTTTTATCGCATCTAATGCTTTATGGGAGAAAACTACTGTTCTGATTTTGAACTCTGCTACTTTGTTGCCAAAATCGATGGGTTTCTGCTGGAAGTCTGCTGATTCATACTGCAATTGTGTGCTCTCCAGCTGAACAGCCTGATTTTTAGTGTACATCTGGGTTTTTCACCATATCTAATGCTTTATGGGAGAAAACTACTGTTCTGATTTTGAACTCTGCTACTTTGTTGCCAAAATCGATGTGTTTCTGCTGGAAGTCTGCTGATTCATACCATAATAGTGTCCTTTCGAGATGAACACTCCTGGTTTTTGGTGTACATCTAGGTTTTTCATCATATCTACTGATTTATTGGAGAAAACTGCCGTTCTAATTGTGAACTCTGCTACTTTGTTGCCAAAATCGATGTGTGTCTGGTGGAATTCTACTGATTCACACTGTGATTTTGTGGTTTCCAGCTGAACACTCTTGTTTTTTGGTGTACATCTAGGTTTGTCACCATGTCTAATGATTTATGGGAGAAAACTACTGTTCTGATTTTCAGCTCTGCTACTTTGTTGCCAAAATCGATGTGTTTCTGCTGGAAGTCTGCTGATTCATACTGCAATTGTGTGCTCTCCAGCTGAACACTCCTGTTTTTCGGTGTACATCTAGGTTTTTCATCATATCCACTGATTTATGGGAGAAAACTACCGTTCTGATTTTGAACTCTGCTACTTTGTTGCCAAAATGGATGTGTTTCCGCTGGAAGTGTACTGTTTCATACTGTAATAGTGTAGTTTCGAGCTGAACACTCCTGTTTTTCGGTGTATATCTAGGTTTTTCATCATATCTACTGATTTATGGGAGAAAACTACCGTTCTGATTTTGAACTCTGCTACTTTGTTGCCAAAATCGATGTGTGTCTGGTGGAAGTCTACTGATTCATACTGTAATTGTGTGCTTTCGAGTTGAACACTCCTGATTTTTGGTGTACATCTAGGTTTTTCATCACATCTAATGCTTTATGGGAGAAAACTACTGTTCTGATTTTGAACTCTGCTACTTTGTTGCCAAAATCGATGGGTTTCTGCTGGAAGTCTGCTGATTCATACTGCAATTGTGTGCTCTCCAGCTGAACAGCCTGATTTTTAGTGTACATCTGGGTTTTTCACCATATCTAATGCTTTATGGGAGAAAACTACTGTTCTGATTTTGAACTCTGCTACTTTGTTGCCAAAATCGATGTGTTTCTGCTGGAAGTCTGCTGATTCATACCATAATAGTGTCCTTTCGAGATGAACACTCCTGGTTTTTGGTGTACGACTAGGTTTTTCATCATATCTACTGATTTATTGGAGAAAACTGCCGTTCTAATTTTGAACTCTGCTACTTTGTTGCCAAAATCGATGTGTGTCTGGTGGAAGTCTAATGATTCACACTGTTATTTTGTGGTTGACAGCTGAACATTCCTGTTTTTTGGTGTACATCTAGGTTTGTCACCATGTCTAATGATTTATGGGAGAAAACTACTGTTCTGATTTTCACCTCTGCTACTTTGTTGCCAAAATCGATGTGTTCCTGCTGGAAGTCTGCTGATTCATACTGCAATTGTGTGCTCTCCGGCTGAACACTCCTGTTTTTCGGTGTACATCTAGGTTTTTCATCATATCCACTGATTGATGGGAGAAAACTACCGTTCTGATTTTGAACTCTGCTACTTTGTTGCCAAAATCGATGTGTGTCTGGTGGAAGTCTACTGATTCATGATGTAATTGTGTGCTTTCGAGTTGAACACACCTAATTTTTGGTGTACATCTGGGTTTTTCATCATGTCTACTGATTTATAGGAGAAAACTACTGTTCTGGTATTGAACTCTGCTACTTTGTTGCCAAAATCGATGTGTTCCTGCTGGAAGTCTGCTCCTTCATACTGCAATTGTGTGCTCTCCAGCTGAACACTCCTGCTTTTCGGTGTACATCTAGGTTTTTCATCATATCCACTGATTTATGGGAGAAAGCTACTGTTCTGATTTTGAACTCTGCTACTTTGTTGCCAAAATCGATGTGTGTCTGGTGGAAGTCTACTGATTCATACTGTAATTGTGTGCTTTCGAGTTGAACACTCCTGTGTTTTGGTGTACGTCTAGGTTGTTCATCAAATCTAACGGTTTAGGGGAGAAAACGACTATTCTGATTTTGAACTCTGCTACTTTGTTACCAAAATCGATGTGTTTCTGCTGGAAGTCAACTGATTCGTACTGTAATTGTGTACTTTTAGCTGAACACTCCTGTTTTTTGGTGTACATCTAGGTTTTTCATCATATCTAATGATTTATGGGAGAAAACTACTGTTGTGATTTTGAACTCTGCTACTTTGTTGCCAAAATCGATGTGTTTCAGCTGGAAGTCTACTGATACATACTGTAATTGTGTAGTTTGGAGTTGAACACTCCTGATTTTTGATGTACATCTAGGTTTTTTATCACATCTAATGCTTTATGGGAGAAAACTACTGTTCTGATTTTCAACTCTGCTACTTTGTTGCCAAAATCGATGGGTTTCTCCTGGAAGTCTGATGATTCATACTGCAATTGTGTGCTCTTCAGCTGAACACTCCTGATTTTTAGTGTACATCTAGGTTTTTCACCATATCTAATGCTTTATGGGAGAAAACTACTGTTCTGATTTTGAACTCTGCTACTTTGTTGCCAAAATCGATGTGTTTCTGCTGGAAGTCTGCTGATTCATACTGCAATTGTGTGCTCTCCAGCTGAACACTCCTGTTTTTCGGTGTACATCAAGGTTTTTCATCATATCCACTGATTTATGGGAGAAAACTACCGTTCTGATTTTGAACTCTGCTACTTTGTTGCCAAAATGGATGTGTTTCCGCTGGAAGTGTACTGTTTCATACTGTGATAGTGTAGTTTCGAGCTGAACACTCCTGTTTTTCGGTGTATATCTAGGTTTTTCATCATATCTACAGATTTATGGGAGAAAACTACCGTTCTGATTTTGAACTCTGCTACTTTGTTGCCAAAATCGATGTGTGTCTGGTGGAAGTCTACTGATTCATACTGTAATTGTGTGCTTTCGAGTTGAACACTCCTGATTTTTGATGTACATCTAGGTTTTTTATCGCATCTAATGCTTTATGGGAGAAAACTACTGTTCTGATTTTGAACTCTGCTACTTTATTGCCAAAATCGATGGGTTTCTGCTGGAAGTCTGCTGATTCATACTGCAATTGTGTGCTCTCCAGCTGAACAGCCTGATTTTTAGTGTACATCTGGGTTTTTCACCATATCTAATGCTTTATGGGAGAAAACTACTGTTCTGATTTTGAACTCTGCTACTTTGTTGCCAAAATCGATGTGTTTCTGCTGGAAGTCTGCTGATTCATACCATAATAGTGTCCTTTCGAGATGAACACTCCTGGTTTTTGGTGTACGACTAGGTTTTTCATCATATCTACTGATTTATTGGAGAAAACTGCCGTTCTAATTTTGAACTCTGCTACTTTGTTGCCAAAATCGATGTGTGTCTGGTGGAAGTCTAATGATTCACACTGTTATTTTGTGGTTGCCAGCTGAACATTCCTGTTTTTTGGTGTACATCTAGGTTTGTCACCATGTCTAATGATTTATGGGAGAAAACTACTGTTCTGATTTTCACCTCTGCTACTTTGTTGCCAAAATCGATGTGTTCCTGCTGGAAGTCTGCTGATTCATACTGCAATTGTGTGCTCTCCGGCTGAACACTCCTGTTTTTCGGTGTACATCTAGGTTTTTCATCATATCCACTGATTGATGGGAGAAAGCTACCGTTCTGATTTTGAACTCTGCTACTTTGTTGCCAAAATCGATGTGTGTCTGGTGGAAGTCTACTGATTCATACGGTTTAGAGTAGTTTCGAGCTGAACACTCCTGTTTTTTGGTGTACATCTAGGTTGTTCATCATATCTAATGATTTATGGGAGAAAATTACTGTTCTGATTTTGAACTCTGCTACTTTGTTGCCAAAATCGATGTGATTCTGCTGGAAGATTACTGATTCATACCGTAATTGTGTGCTCTCCACCTGAACACTCCTGTTTTTCGGTGTACATCTAGGTTTTTCATCATATCTACTGATTTATGGGAGAAAACTACCGTTCTGATTTTTAACTCTGCTACTTTGTTGCCAAAATCGATGTGTGTCTGGTCGAAGTCTACTGATTCACACTGTAATTGTGTGCTTTCAAGATGAACACTCCTGATTTTTGGTGTACATCTAGGTTTTTCATCATATCTAATGCTTTATGGGAGAAAACTGCTGTTCTGATTTTGAACTCTGCTACTTTGTTGCCAAAATCGATGTGTTTCTGCTGGAAGTCTGCTGATTCATACTGCAATTGTGTGCTCTCCAGCTGAACACACCTGCTTTTGGTGTACATCTAGGTTTTTCATCATATCTAATGAGTTATGGGAGAAAACTACTGTTCTGGTATTGAACTCTACTACTTTGTTACCAAAATCGATGTGATTCTACTGGAAGTCTACTGATTCATACTGTAATTGTGTGCTTTCGAGTTGAACACTCCTGTGTTTTGGTGTTCGTCTAGGTTGTTCATCAAATCTAACGGTTTAGGGGAGAAAACTACTATTCTGATTTTGAACTCTGATACTTTGTTACCAAAATCAATGTGTTTCTGCTGGAAGTCAACTGATTCATACCATAATAGTGTCCTTTCGAGGTGAACACTCCTGGTTTTTGGTGTACATCTAGGTTTGTCATCATGTCTAATGATTTATGGGAGAAAACTACTGTTCTGATTTTGAACAATGCTACTTTGTTGCCAAAATCGATGTGATTCTACTGGAAGTCTACTGATTCATACTGTAATTGTGTGCTTTCGAGTTGAACACTCCTGATTTTTGGTGTACATCGAGGTTTTTCGTCATATCTAATGCTTTATGGGAGAAAACTACTGTTCTGATTTTCAACTCTGCTTCTTTGTTGCCAAAATCGATGTGTTCCTGCTGGAAGTCTGCTGATTCATACTGCAATTGTGTGCTCTCCAGCTGAACACTCCTGTTTTTTGGTGTACATCTAGGTTGTTCATCATATCTAATGCTTTATGGGAGAAAACTACTGTTCTCGTATTGAACTTTGCTACTTTGTTGCCAAAATCGATGTGATTCTACTGGAAGTCTACTGATTCATACTGTAATTGTGTGCTTTCGCGTTGAACACACCTGTGTTTTGGTGTACGTCTGGGTTGTTCGTCAAATCTAACGGTTTAGGGGAGAAAGCTACTATTCTGATTTTGAACTCTGCTACTTTGTTACCAAAATCGATGGGTTTCTCCTGGAAGTCTTCTGATTCATACTGTAATTGTGTAGTTTTAGCTGAACACTCCTGCTTTTTGGTGTTCATCTAGGTTTGTCATCATATCTAATGATTTATGGGAGAAAACTACTGTTCTGATTTGAACTCTGCTACTTTGTTGCCAAAATCGATGTGTGACTACTGGAATTCTACTGATTCACACTGTAATTTTGTGGTTTCCAGCTGAACACTCCCGTTTTTTGGTGTACATCTAGATTTGTCATCATGTCTAATGATTTATGGGAGAAAACTACTGTTCTGATTTTGAACTCTGCTACTTTGTTGCCAAAATCGAGGTGTTTCTGCTGGAAGTCTGCTGATTCATACTGCAATTGTGTGCTCTCCAGCTGAACACTCCTGCTTTTGGTGTACATCTAGGTTTTTCATCATATCTAATGAGTTATGGGAGAAAATTACTGTTCTGGTATTGAACTCTGCTACTTTGTTGCCAAAATCGATGTGTTTCAGCTGGAAGTCTGCTGATTCATACTGCAATTGTGTGCTCTCCAGCTGAACCGTCCTGTTTTTTGGTGTACATCTAGGTTGTTCATCATATCTAATGAGTTATGGGAGAAAACTACTG
>NW_026974593.1:0-60127 GCF_015220805.1 Pogoniulus pusillus
CCAACTTGGAGTCTCTGGCAGAGAGCTCCAAATGAGACACGTGGTCGTCCACTTGGTTTCTGGGGACATTGTTACAGAGGTTCAGAGACAAATTACACTGCAACAGAGAAAGAGATTCTAGCAGCCTATGAGGGAGTGAAAGCAGCTTCTGAAGTGATTGGAACTGAGTCACAATTGCTTTTAGCTCCTAGACTGCCAGTTCTTAACTGGATGTTCAAGGGCAAAGGTTCATCACCACATCATGCCACAGATGCAACCTGGTCTAAATGGATGGCTTTGATAACCCAACGAGCACGAATGGGTAATCTTGACCGAACTGGTCTGGTAGAGGTGATCACCAACTGGCCGGAAGGCACAGACTGTTCCAAACCTCCAGAGGAGAAAATAACTCATGCTGAGGAAGCTCCTCCCTATGGTGATCTCTCTGATCAGGAAAAGAACTATGCTTTGTTCACAGATGGTTCCTGTCGTCTTGTTGGGAACAAGCGAATATGGAAGTCAGCAGTTTGGAGTCCAACCAGGAGAGTTACCGAAACGAAAGATGGAGAAGGAGAATCCAGTCAGTTCGCTGAGGTAAAAGCTGTTCAACTTGCTCTTGATGTGGCTGAACGTGAGAATTGGCCTATCCTTTACCTCTACACCGACTCGTGGATGGTAGCCAATGCTCTATGGGGTTGGCTAAAGGACTGGAAGAAGAATGGTTGGCAGAGGAAAGGAAAGCCTATTTGGTGTGCTGATCTATGGCAGGACATTGATGCACGGCTGGAGAAAATTCCAGTGAAGGTGCGGCACGTAGACGCACACATGCCTAAGAGCAGAGCAACTGAAGAACATCAACATAACCAGAAGGCAGATCAAGCTGCTAAGATTGCTCAAGTTGATACCAACTCTGAACTTGACATTGACCTTGATTGAAAACACCGAGGTGAGCTGTTCTTAGCTCGGTGGGCCCATGACTCATCTGGACATCAAGGCAGAGATGGAACATACCGATGGGCTCGTGATAGGTCAATTGACTTGTCCATGGACGCTATCACCCAAGTCATCTATGACTGTGACATCTGTGCTGCTATTAAGCAGGCTAAGCGAATCAAGCCCTTATGGTATGGTGAGAGATGGTCAAAGTACAAGTATGGTGAAGCCTGGCAGATTGACTACATCACTTTACCTCGATCTCGTTCTGGCAAGCAGTATGTGCTAACGATGGTAGAAGCCAGCACTGGATGGTTGGAAACCTATCCAGTTCCACATGCTACTGCACGTAACACCATTGTTGGTTTGGAGAGACAGATCTTGTGGAGACATGGAACTCCAGAGAGAATTGAGTCAGACAATGGTACTCATTTCAAGAACAATCTAGTGAAAAACTGGGCCAAAGAGCATGGTATTGAATGGATCTATCACATACCCTACTATGCACCAGCTTCAGGGAAGATTGAGCGCTACAATGGTTTGCTGAAAACCACCCTCAAAGCCATGGGGGGTGGAACTCTGAAAAACTGGGACAAACATTTAGCAGAAGCTACCTGGTTGGTAAATAGCAGAGGTTCAGTAAACAGAGCAGGACCTGCACAATCAGATTTGGTCCAAACAGTAGACGGTGATAAAGTTCCTGTTGTACGTGAGAAGAATCTGTTAGGGAAAACTGTTTGGGTATTTTCTCCTTCGGGCGAAGGGAAACCTGTCCGAGGGGTGGTTTCTGCTGAAGGTCCTGGTCACACATACTGGGTAATGCAGGAGAATGGTGAAATCCAGTGTATTCCACAGAGAAATTTAACCTTAGCTGAGAGAGTTTAAATTTAAGTTGTTAGGAGTTTTCTATTCTAGGTAACATTGGCGCCTAACACTGAGAGAATCTACGATAGAATCTACAGTACGTGAGCATGAACCCAACATCACCTGGAAGTCCCTGTTCTGAGCTTTTGAATCACCTACATCTGATTGAAGTGTGAACTGAACTTGTATATATATTGTTTTAGTGTAAATATTGGTTTAGATTAGATTGGATAATTCTCAGCGATACTCTGAGCGAAGTAGACAGGGGTGGATTGTGCTAGTTTGAAGCAAGCTGGAATGTTTTGGTAACAGAACTAGATAATGGACAGTGAAATGAAAACAACTGATGTCAACTTCTCTCACAGTCTCGCTGAGAGCTCTGGGAAGAAGAAGAAAACATTCTCCATTTTGTTTCTCACTCTTGCTTTGGCCTTAGACCTGGTCACATCTCATTAACCCTGCTCCTACTAACCTTGCTCCCTAACCTCTTGGCTGCACCTCTCTTCTTCCTGAGAACTGGGGTAAGGTTGAGAGGGCCGGGGGGAGGTGTTGGGGTGGTTTGAGAGCCCCTCCTGGGGACTCAGGTTTCTGGGAGGGGAGTTGTGCTTTTGTATTGTTTATCCTTTGTATATTTCTGTATATAATTGTATATAACAGTATATATTGTAAATAGCTGCTTGTAAATTCTGCTAGCTATAAATAAATTGCTTCATCTATATTCCCAGGGTCCGTCTGAGTTAGCTGGGGCAAATACAAAGTGTGGGAGGGGCGGGGTAACCCCCAAACCATCACACATAGAAATGCCGTTTAGAAAAAGCACTCCTTCTGCTTATAGACCCAGCCAGGCATGGCCTAGCCTGGAATCCCCTGCACCATTCGGCAGCTTTCCAGCTCCCTCAGACACTGGCAAAAGAAACTTTCTCCTAGCTCCTTTCCTTTGAAGCAGAAACACGTTTACATCCTCGCTCCATTGAAGAACCATAGAAATGCCGTTTAGAAAAAGCACTCCTTCTGCTTATAGACCCAGCCAGGAATGGCCTAGCCTGGAATCCCCTGCACCATTCTGCAGCTTTCCAGCTCCCTCACACACTGGCAAAAGAAACTTTCTCCTAGCTCCTTTCCTTTAAAGGAGAAACACGTTTACATCCTAGCCCCATTGAAGAACCATAGAAATGCCGTTTAGAAAAAGCACTCCTTCTGCTTATAGACCCAGCCAGGAATGGCCTAGCCTGGAATCCCCTGCACCATTCTGCAGCTTTGCAGCTGCGTCACACACTGGCTAAAGAAACTTTCTCCTAGCTCCTTTCCTTTAAAGCAGAAACACTTTTACATCCTAGCCCCATTGAAGAACCATAGAAATGCCGTTTAGAAAAACCACTCCTTCTTCTTGTAGACCCAGCCTGGAATGGCCTAGCCTGGAATCCCCTGCACCTTTCTGCAGCTTTCCAGCTGCGACACACACTGGCAAATGAAACTTTCTCCTAGCTCCTTTCCTTTGAAGCAGAAACACGTTTACATCCTAGCTCCATTGAAGAACCATAGAAATGCCGTTTAGAAAAAGCACTCCTTCTGCTTATAGAGCCAGCCAGGAATGGCCTAGCCTGGAATCCCCTGCACCATTCGGCAGCTTTTTAGCTCCCTCTCACACTGGCAAAAGAAACTTTCTCCTAGCTCCTTTCCTTTGAAGCAGAAATACGTTTACATCCTAACCCCATGGAAGAACCATAGAAATGCCGTTTAGAAAAAGTACTCCTTTTGCTTATAGACCCAGCCAGGAATGGCCTAGCCTGGAATCCCCTGCACCATTCTGCAGCTTTCCAGCTCCCTCACACACCGGCAAAAGAAACTTTCTCCTAGCTCCTTTCTTTTGAAGCAGAAACACGTTTGCATCCTGGCTCCATTGAAGAACCATGGAAATGCCGTTTAGAAAGAGCACTCCTTCTGCTTATAGACCCAGCCAGGAATGGCCTAGCCTGGAATCCCCTGCACCATTCTGCAGCTTTCCAGATCCCTCACACACTGGCAAAAGAAACTTTCTCCTAGCTCCTTTCCTTTGAAGGAGAAACACGTTTACATCGTAGCCCCATTGAAGAACCATAGAAATGCCGTTTAGAAAAAGCACTCCTTCTGCTTATAGACCAAGCCAGGAATGGCCTAGCCTGGAATCCCCTGCACCATTCTGTAGCTTTCGAGCTGCGTCACACACTGGCAAAAGAAACTTTCTCCTAGCTCCTTTCCTTTGAAGCAGAAACACTGTTTACATCCTAGCTCCATTAAAGAACCATAGAAATGCCGTTTAGAAAAAGCACTCCTTCTGCTTATAGACCCAGCCAGGAATGGCCTAGCCTGGATAACCCTGCACCATTCTGCAGCTTTCCAGCTCCCTCACACACTGGCAAAAGAAACTTTCTCCTAGCTCCTTTCCTTTAAAGGAGAAACACGATTACATCCTAGCCCCATTGAAGAACCATAGAAATGCTGTTTAGAAAAAGCACTCCTTCTGCTTATAGACCCAACCAGGAATGGCCTAGCCTGGAATCCCCTGCACCATTCTGCAGCTTTCCAGCTCCCTGACACACTGGCAAAAGAAACTTTCTCCTAGCTCGTTTCCTTTGAAGCAGAAACACATTTACATCCTCGCTCCATTGAAGAACCATAGAAATGCCGTTTAGAAAAAGCACTCCTTCTGCTTGTAGACCCAGCCAGGAATGGCCTAGCCTGGATAACCCTGCACCATTCTGCAGCTTTCCAGCTGCGTCACACACTGGCAAATGAAACTTTCTCCTAGCTCCTTTCCTTTGAAGCAGAAACACGTTTACATCCTAGCTCCATTGAAGAAACATAGAAATGCCGTTTAGAAAAAGCACTCCTTCTGCTTATAGACCCAGCCTGGAATGGCCTAGCCTGGAATCCCCTGCACCTTTCTGCAGATTTCCAGCTGCGTCACACACTGGCAAATGAAACTTTCTCCTAGCTCCTTTCCTTTAAACGAGAAACACATTTACATCCTAGCTCCATTGAAGAAACATAGAAATGCCGTTTAGAAAAACCACTCCTTCTGCTTATAGACCCAGCCAGGAATGGCCTAGCCTGGAATCCCCTGCATCATTCTGCAGCTTTCCAGCTCCCGCACACACTGGCAAAAGAAACGTTCTCCTAGCTCCTTTCCTTTGAAGCAGAAACACGTTTGCATCCTGGCTCCATTGAAGAACCATGGAAATGCCGTTTAGAAAAAGCACTCCTTCTGCTTATAGACCCAGCCAGGAATGGCCTAGCCTGGAATCCCCTGCACCATTCTGCAGCGTTCCACCTCCCTCACACACCGGAAAAAGAAACCTTCTCCCAGCTCCTTTCTTTTGAAGCAGAAACACGTTTACATCCTGGCTCCATTGAAGAACCATAGAAATGCCGTTTAGAAAAACCACTCCTTCTGCTTGTAGACCCAGCCAGGAATGGCCTAGCCTGGATAACCCTGCACCATTCTGCAGCTTTCCAGCTGCGTCACACACTGGCAAATGAAACTTTCTCCTAGCTCCTTTCCTTTGAAGCAGAAACACGTTTACATCCTAGCTCCATTAAAGAACCATAGAAATGCCGTTTAGAAAAAGCACTCCTTCTGCTTATAGACCCAGCCAGGAATGGCCTAGCCTGGATAACCCTGCACCATTCTGCAGCTTTCCAGCTCCCTCACACACTGGCAAAAGAAACTTTCTCCTAGCTGCTTTCCTTTAAAGGAGAAACACGATTATATCCTAGCCCCCTTGAAGAACCATAGAAATGCTGTTTAGAAAAAGCACTCCTTCTGCTTATAGACCCAACCAGGAATGGCCTAGCCTGGAATCCCCTGCACCATTCTGCAGCTTTCCAGCTCCCTGACACACTGGCAAAAGAAACTTTCTCCTAGCTCGTTTCCTTTAAAGGAGAAACACATTTACATCCTCGCTCCATTGAAGAACCATAGAAATGCCGTTTAGAAAAACCACTCCTTCTGCTTGTAGACCCAGCCAGGAATGGCCTAGCCTGGATAACCCTGCACCATTCTGCAGCTTTCCAGCTGCGTCACACACTGGCAAATGAAACTTTCTCCTAGCTCCTTTCCTTTGAAGCAGAAACACGTTTACATCCTAGCTCCATTGAAGAACCATAGAAATGCCGTTTAGAAAAACCACTCCTTCTGCTTATAGACCCAACCAGGAATGGCCTAGCCTGGAATCCCCTGCACCATTCTGCAGCTTCCCAGCTCCCTCACGCACTGGCAAAAGAAACTTTCTCCTAGCTCCTTTCCTTTTAGGGAGAAACACGTTTACATCCTAGCCCCATTAAAGAACCATAGAAATGCCGTTTAGAAAAAGCACTCCTTCTGCTTATAGACCCAGCCTGGAATGGCCTAGCCTGGAATCCCCTGCACCTTTCTGCAGATTTCCAGCTGCGTCACACACTGGCAAATGAAACTTTCTCCTAGCTCCTTTCCTTTAAACGAGAAACACATTTACATCCTAGCTCCATTGAAGAAACATAGAAATGCCGTTTAGAAAAACCACTCCTTCTGCTTATAGACCCAGCCAGGAATGGCCTAGCCTGGAATCCCCTGCACCATTCTGCAGCTTTCCAGCTCCCGCACACACTGGCAAAAGAAACGTTCTCCTAGCTCCTTTCCTTTGAAGCAGAAACACATTTACATCCTCACTCCATTGAAGAACCATAGAAATGTCGTTTAGAAAAAGCACTCCTTCTGCTTATAGACCCAGCCAGGAATGGCCTAGCCTGGAATCCCCTGCACCATTCTGCAGCTTTCCAGCTCCCTCACACACTGGCAAAAGAAACTTTCTCCTAGCTCCTTTCCTTTGAAGCAGAAACACGTTTACATCCTAGCCCCATTGAAGAACCATAGAAATGCCGTTTAGAAAAAGCACTCCTTCTGCTTATAGACCCAGCCAGGAATGGCCTAGCCTGGAATCCCCTGCACCATTCGGCAGCTTTTTAGCTCCCTCTCACACTGGCAAAAGAAACTTTCTCCTAGCTCCTTTCCTTTGAAGCAGAAATACGTTTACATCCTAACCCCATGGAAGAACCGTAGAAATGCCGTTTAGAAAAAGTACTCCTTTTGCTTATAGACCCAGCCAGGAATGGCCTAGCCTGGAATCCCCTGCACCATTCTGCAGCTTTCCAGCTCCCTCACACACCGGCAAAAGAAACTTTCTCCTAGCTCCTTTCTTTTGAAGCAGAAACACGTTTGCATCCTGGCTCCATTGAAGAACCATGGAAATGCCGTTTAGAAAAAGCACTCCTTCTGCTTATAGACCCAGCCAGGAATGGCCTAGCCTGGAATCCCCTGCACCATTCTGCAGCTTTCCAGATCCCTCACACACTGGCAAAAGAAACTTTCTCCTAGCTCCTTTCCTTTGAAGGAGAAACATGTTTACATCCTAGCCCCATAGAAGAACCATAGAAATGCCGTTTAGAAAAAGCACTCCTTCTGCTTATAGACCAAGCCAGGAATGGCCTAGCCTGGAATCCCCTGCACCATTCTGTAGCTTTCGAGCTGCGTCACACACTGGCAAAAGAAACTTTCTCCTAGCTCCTTTCCTTTGAAGCAGAAACTCGTTTACATCCTAGCTCCATTAAAGAACCATAGAAATGCCGTTTAGAAAAAGCACTCCTTCTGCTTATAGACCCAGCCAGGAATGGCCTAGCCTGGATAACCCTGCACCATTCTGCAGCTTTCCAGCTCCCTCACACACTGGCAAAAGAAACTTTCTCCTAGCTCCTTTCCTTTAAAGGAGAAACACGATTATATCCTAGCCCCATTGAAGAACCATAGAAATGCTGTTTAGAAAAAGCACTCCTTCTGCTTATAGACCCAACCAGGAATGGCCTAGCCTGGAATCCCCTGCACCATTCTGCAGCTTTCCAGCTCCCTGACACACTGGCAAAAGAAACTTTCTCCTAGCTCGTTTCCTTTAAAGGAGAAACACATTTACATCCTCGCTCCATTGAAGAACCATAGAAATGCCGTTTAGAAAAACCACTCCTTCTGCTTGTAGACCCAGCCAGGAATGGCCTAGCCTGGATAACCCTGCACCATTCTGCAGCTTTCCAGCTGCGTCACACACTGGCAAATGAAACTTTCTCCTAGCTCCTTTCCTTTGAAGCAGAAACACGTTTACATCCTAGCTCCATTGAAGAAACATAGAAATGCCGTTTAGAAAAAGCACTCCTTCTGCTTATAGACCCAACCAGGAATGGCCTAGCCTGGAATCCCCTGCACCTTTCTGCAGATTTCCAGCTGCGTCACACACTGGCAAATGAAACTTTCTCCTAGCTCCTTTCCTTTAAAGCAGAAACACATTTACATCCTAGCTCCATTGAAGAACCAAAGAAATGCCGTTTAGAAAAACCACTCCTTCTGCTTATAGACCCAGCCAGGAATGGCCTAGCCTGGAATCCCCTGCATCATTCTGCAGCTTTCCAGCTCCCGCACACACTGGCAAAGGAAACGTTCTCCTAGCTCCTTTCCTTTGAAGCAGAAACACGTTTGCATCCTGGCTCCATTGAAGAACCATGGAAATGCCGTTTAGAAAAAGCACTCCTTCTGCTTATAGACCCAGCCAGGAATGGCCTAGCCTGGAATCCCCTGCACCATTCTGCAGCGTTCCACCTCCCTCACACACCGGAAAAAGAAACCTTCTCCCAGCTCCTTTCTTTGAAGCAGAAACACGTTTACATCCTGGCTCCATTGAAGAACCATAGAAATGCCGTTTAGAAAAACCACTCCTTCTGCTTGTAGACCCAGCCAGGAATGGCCTAGCCTGGATAACCCTGCACCATTCTGCAGCTTTCCAGCTGCGTCACACACTGGCAAATGAAACTTTCTCCTAGCTCCTTTCCTTTGAAGCAGAAACACGTTTACATCCTAGCTCCATTAAAGAACCATAGAAATGCCGTTTAGAAAAAGCACTCCTTCTGCTTATAGACCCAGCCAGGAATGGCCTAGCCTGGATAACCCTGCACCATTCTGCAGCTTTCCAGCTCCCTCACACACTGGCAAAAGAAACTTTCTCCTAGCTCCTTTCCTTTAAACGAGAAACACGATTATATCCTAGCCCCCTTGAAGAACCATAGAAATGCTGTTTAGAAAAAGCACTCCTTCTGCTTATAGACCCAACCAGGAATGGCCTAGCCTGGAATCCCCTGCACCATTCTGCAGCTTTCCAGCTCCCTGACACACTGGCAAAAGAAACTTTCTCCTAGCTCGTTTCCTTTAAAGGAGAAACACATTTACATCCTCGCTCCATTGAAGAACCATAGAAATGCCGTTTAGAAAAACCACTCCTTCTGCTTGTAGACCCAGCCAGGAATGGCCTAGCCTGGATAACCCTGCACCATTCTGCAGCTTTCCAGCTGCGTCACACACTGGCAAATGAAACTTTCTCCTAGCTCCTTTCCTTTGAAGCAGAAACACGTTTACATCCTAGCTCCATTGAAGAAACATAGAAATGCCGTTTAGAAAAACCACTCCTTCTGCTTATAGACCCAACCAGGAATGGCCTAGCCTGGAATCCCCTCCACCATTCTGCAGCTTCCCAGCTCCCTCACGCACTGGCAAAAGAAACTTTCTCCTAGCTCCTTTCCTTTTAGGGCGAAACACGTTTACATCCTAGCCCCATTAAAGAACCATAGAAATGCCGTTTAGAAAAAGCACTCATCCTTCTGCTTATAGACCCAGCCTGGAATGGCCTAGCCTGGAATCCCCTGCACCTTTCTGCAGATTTCCAGCTGCGTCACACACTGGCAAATGAAACTTTCTCCTAGCTCCTTTCCTTTAAACGAGAAACACATTTACATCCTAGCTCCATTGAAGAAACATAGAAATGCCGTTTAGAAAAACCACTCCTTCTGCTTATAGACCCAGCCAGGAATGGCCTAGCCTGGAATCCCCTGCACCATTCTGCAGATTTCCAGCTCCCGCACACACTGGCAAAAGAAACGTTCTCCTAGCTCCTTTCCTTTGAAGCAGAAACACATTTACATCCTCACTCCATTGAAGAACCATAGAAATGTCGTTTAGAAAAAGCACTCCTTCTGCTTATAGACCCAGCCAGGAATGGCCTAGCCTGGAATCCCCTGCACCATTCTGCAGCTTTCACCTCCCTCACACACCGGCAAAAGAAACTTTCTCCTAGCTCCTTTCTTTTGAAGCAGAAACACGTTTGCATCCTGACTCCATTGAAGAACCATGGAAATGCCGTTTAGTAAAAGCACTCCTTCTGCTTATAGACCCAGCCAGGAATGGCCTAGCCTGGAATCCCCTGCACCATTCTGTAGGTTTCCAGCTGCGTCACACACTGGCAAATGAAACTTTCTCCTAGCTCCTTTCCTTTGAAGCAGAAAATCGTTTACATCCTAGCTCCATTGAAGAACCATGGAAATGCCGTTTAGAAAAAGCACTCCTTCTGCTTATAGACCCAGCCAGGAATGGCCTAGCCTGGAATTCCCTGCACCATTCAGCAGCTTTCCAGCTCCCTCACACACTGGCAAAAGAAGCTTTCTCCTAGCTCCTTTCCTTTAAAGGAGAAACACGTTTACATCCTAGCCCCATTGAAGAACCATAGAAATGCCGTTTAGAAAAAGCACTCCTTCTGCTTATAGACCCAACCAGGAATGGCCTAGCCTGGAATCCCCTGCACCATTCTGCAGCTTTCCAGCTCCCTCACACACTGGCAAAAGAAACTTGGGCTTAGGACCTGTGAGATCTGGTCCGGACATTGAAAACATTCTGTACACGGCTGCCAGTGACAATGGTCCAACTTGGAGTCTCTGGCAGAGAGCTCCAAATGAGACACGTGGTCGTCCACTTGGTTTCTGGGGACATTGTTACAGAGGTTCAGAGACAAATTACACTGCAACAGAGAAAGAGATTCTAGCAGCCTATGAGGGAGTGAAAGCAGCTTCTGAAGTGATTGGAACTGAGTCACAATTGCTTTTAGCTCCTAGACTGCCAGTTCTTAACTGGATGTTCAAGGGCAAAGGTTCATCACCACATCATGCCACAGATGCAACCTGGTCTAAATGGATGGCTTTGATAACCCAACGAGCACGAATGGGTAATCTTGACCGAACTGGTCTGGTAGAGGTGATCACCAACTGGCCGGAAGGCACAGACTGTTCCAAACCTCCAGAGGAGAAAATAACTCATGCTGAGGAAGCTCCTCCCTATGGTGATCTCTCTGATCAGGAAAAGAACTATGCTTTGTTCACAGATGGTTCCTGTCGTCTTGTTGGGAACAAGCGAATATGGAAGTCAGCAGTTTGGAGTCCAACCAGGAGAGTTACCGAAACGAAAGATGGAGAAGGAGAATCCAGTCAGTTCGCTGAGGTAAAAGCTGTTCAACTTGCTCTTGATGTGGCTGAACGTGAGAATTGGCCTATCCTTTACCTCTACACCGACTCGTGGATGGTAGCCAATGCTCTATGGGGTTGGCTAAAGGACTGGAAGAAGAATGGTTGGCAGAGGAAAGGAAAGCCTATTTGGTGTGCTGATCTATGGCAGGACATTGATGCACGGCTGGAGAAAATTCCAGTGAAGGTGCGGCACGTAGACGCACACATGCCTAAGAGCAGAGCAACTGAAGAACATCAACATAACCAGAAGGCAGATCAAGCTGCTAAGATTGCTCAAGTTGATACCAACTCTGAACTTGACATTGACCTTGATTGAAAACACCGAGGTGAGCTGTTCTTAGCTCGGTGGGCCCATGACTCATCTGGACATCAAGGCAGAGATGGAACATACCGATGGGCTCGTGATAGGTCAATTGACTTGTCCATGGACGCTATCACCCAAGTCATCTATGACTGTGACATCTGTGCTGCTATTAAGCAGGCTAAGCGAATCAAGCCCTTATGGTATGGTGAGAGATGGTCAAAGTACAAGTATGGTGAAGCCTGGCAGATTGACTACATCACTTTACCTCGATCTCGTTCTGGCAAGCAGTATGTGCTAACAATGGTAGAAGCCAGCACTGGATGGTTGGAAACCTATCCAGTTCCACATGCTACTGCACGTAACACCATTGTTGGTTTGGAGAGACAGATCTTGTGGAGACATGGAACTCCAGAGAGAATTGAGTCAGACAATGGTACTCATTTCAAGAACAATCTAGTGAAAAACTGGGCCAAAGAGCATGGTATTGAATGGATCTATCACATACCCTACTATGCACCAGCTTCAGGGAAGATTGAGCGCTACAATGGTTTGCTGAAAACCACCCTCAAAGCCATGGGGGGTGGAACTCTGAAAAACTGGGACAAACATTTAGCACAAGCTACCTGGTTGGTAAATAGCAGAGGTTCAGTAAACAGAGCAGGACCTGCACAATCAGATTTGGTCCAAACAGTAGACGGTGATAAAGTTCCTGTTGTACGTGAGAAGAATCTGTTAGGGAAAACTGTTTGGGTATTTTCTCCTTCGGGCGAAGGGAAACCTGTCCGAGGGGTGGTTTCTGCTGAAGGTCCTGGTCACACATACTGGGTAATGCAGGAGAATGGTGAAATCCAGTGTATTCCACAGAGAAATTTAACCTTAGCTGAGAGAGTTTAAATTTAAGTTGTTAGGAGTTTTCTATTCTAGGTAACATTGGCGCCTAACACTGAGAGAATCTACGATAGAATCTACAGTACGTGAGCATGAACCCAACATCACCTGGAAGTCCCTGTTCTGAGCTTTTGAATCACCTACATCTGATTGAAGTGTGAACTGAACTTGTATATATTGTTTTAGTGTAAATATTGGTTTAGATTAGATTGGATAATTCTCAGCGATACTCTGAGCGAAGTAGACAGGGGTGGATTGTGCTAGTTTGAAGCAAGCTGGAATGTTTTGGTAACAGAACTAGATAATGGACAGTGAAATGAAAACAACTGATGTCAACTTCTCTCACAGTCTCGCTGAGAGCTCTGGGAAGAAGAAGAAAACATTCTCCATTTTGTTTCTCACTCTTGCTTTGGCCTTAGACCTGGTCACATCTCATTAACCCTGCTCCTACTAACCTTGCTCCCTAACCTCTTGGCTGCACCTCTCTTCTTCCTGAGAACTGGGGTAAGGTTGAGAGGGCCGGGGGGAGGTGTTGGGGTGGTTTGAGAGCCCCTCCTGGGGACTCAGGTTTCTGGGAGGGGAGTTGTGCTTTTGTATTGTTTATCCTTTGTATATTTCTGTATATAATTGTATATAACAGTATATATTGTAAATAGCTGCTTGTAAATTCTGCTAGCTGTAAATAAATTGCTTCATCTATATTCCCAGGGTCCGTCTGAGTTAGCTGGGGCAAATACAAAGTGTGGGAGGGGCGGGGTAACCCCCAAACCATCACACATAGAAATGCCGTTTAGAAAAAGCACTCCTTCTGCTTATAGACCCAGCCAGGAATGGCCTAGCCTGGAATCCCCTGCACCATTCGGCAGCTTTCCAGCTCCCTCAGACACTGGCAAAAGAAACTTTCTCCTAGCTCCTTTCCTTTGAAGCAGAAACACGTTTACATCCTCGCTCCATTGAAGAACCATAGAAATGCCGTTTAGAAAAAGCACTCCTTCTGCTTATAGACCCAGCCAGGAATGGCCTAGCCTGGAATCCCCTGCACCATTCTGCAGCTTTCCAGATCCCTCACACACTGGCAAAAGAAACTTTCTCCTAGCTCCTTTCCTTTAAAGGAGAAACACGTTTACATCCTAGCCCCATTGAAGAACCATAGAAATGCCGTTTAGAAAAAGCACTCCTTCTGCTTATAGACCCAGCCAGGAATGGCCTAGCCTGGAATCCCCTGCACCATTCTGCAGCTTTGCAGCTGCGTCACACACTGGCTAAAGAAACTTTCTCCTAGCTCCTTTCCTTTAAAGCAGAAACACTTTTACATCCTAGCCCCATTGAAGAACCATAGAAATGCCGTTTAGAAAAACCACTCCTTCTGCTTATAGACCCAGCCAGGAATGGCCTAGCCTGGAATCCCCTGCACCTTTCGGCAGCTTTCCAGCTGCGTCACACACTGGCAAATGAAACTTTCTCCTAGCTCCTTTCCTTTGAAGCAGAAACACGTTTACATCCTAGCTCCATTGAAGAAACATAGAAATGCCGTTTAGAAAAAGCACTCCTTCTGCTTATAGACCCAGCCAGGAATGGCCTAGCCTGGAATCCCCTGCACCATTCTGCAGCTTTCCAGATCCCTCAAACACTGGCAAAAGAAACTTTCTCCTAGCTCCTTTCCTTTAAATGAGAAACATGTTTACATCCTAGCCCCATTGAAGAACCATAGAAATGCCGTTTAGAAAAAGCACTCCTTCTGCTTATAGACCCAGCCAGGAATGGCCTAGCCTGGAATCCCCTGCACCATTCTGCAGCTTTCCAGATCCCTCACACACTGGCAAAAGAAACTTTCTCCTAGCTCCTTTCCTTTAAACGAGAAACATGTTTACATCCTAGCCCCATTGAAGAACCATAGAAATGCCGTTTAGAAAAAGCACTCCTTCTGCTTATAGACCCAGCCAGGAATGGCCTACTCTGGAATGCCATGCACCATTCTGCAGCTTTCCAGCTCCCTCACACACTGGCAAAAGAAACGTTCTCCTAGCTCCTTTCCTTTGAAGCAGAAGCACTTTTACATCCTAGCCCCATTGAAGAACCATAGAAATGCCGTTTAGAAAAATCAATCCTTCTGCTTATAGACCCAGCCAGGAATGGCCTAGCCTGGACAACCCTGCACCATTCTGCAGCTTTCCAGCTCCCTCACAGACTGCCAAAAGAAACTTTCTCCTAGCTCCTTTCCTTTGAAGCAGAAACACATTTACATCCTTGCCCCATTGAAGAACCATAGAAATGCCGTTTAGAAAAAGCACTCCTTCTGCTTGTAGACCCAGCCAGGAATGGCCTAGCCTGGAATCCCCTGCACCATTCTGCAGCTTTCCAGCACCCTCACACACTGGCAAAAGAAACTTTCTCCTAGCTCCTTTCCTTTGAAGCAGAAACACTTTTACATCCTAACCCCATGGAAAAACCATAGAAATGCCGTTTAGAAAAAGCACTCCTTCTGCTTATAGACCCAGCCAGGAATGGCCTAGCCTGGAATCCCCTGCACCATTCTGTAGCTTTCCAGCTGCGTCACACACTGGCAAAAGAAACTTTCTCCTAGCTCCTTTCCTTTCAAGCAGAAACACTTTTACATCCTCTCTCCATTGAAGAACCATTGAAATGCCGTTTAGAAAAACCACTCCTTCTGCTTGTAGACCCAGCCAGGAATGGCCTAGCCTGGAATCCCCTGCACCATCCTGCAGCTTTCCAGCTCCCTCACACACTGGCAAAAGAAACTTTCTCCTAGCTCCTTTCCTATAAAGGAGAAACACGTTTACATCCTAGCCCCATTGAAGAACCATAGAAATGCCGTTTAGAAAAAGCACTCCTTCTGCTTATAGATCCAGCCAGGAATGGCCTAGCCTGGAATCCCCTGCACAATTCTGCAGCTTTCCACCTCCCTCACACACCGGAAAAAGAAACTTTCTCATAGCTCCTTTCTTTTAAGGCAGAAACACGTTTACATCCTGGCTCCATTGAAGAACCATAGAAATGCCGTTTAGAAAAAGCCCTCCTTCTGCTTATAGACCCAGCCAGGAATGGCCTAGCCTGGAATCCCCTGCACCATTCTGCAGCTTTCCAGCTCCCTCACACACCGGCAAAAGAAACTTTCTCCTAGCTCCTTTCCTTTAAAGGAGAAACACGTTTACATTCTAGCCCCATTGAAGAACCATAGAAATGCCGTTTAGAAAAAGCACTCCTTCTGCTTATAGACCCAACCAGGAATGGCCTAGCCTGGAATCCCCTGCACCATTCTGCAGCTTTCCAGCTCCCTCACACACTGGCAAAAGAAACTTTCTCCTAGCTCCTTTCCTTTGAAGCAGAAACCCGTTTACATCCTTGCCCCATTGAAGAACCATAGAAATGCCGTTTCGAAAAAGCACTCCTTCTGCTTATAGACCCAGCCAGGAATGGCCTAGCCTGGAATCCCCTGCACCATTCGGCAGCTTTTCAGCTCCCTCTCACACTGGCAAAAGAAACTTTCTCCTAGCTCCTTTCCTTTGAAGCAGAAACACTTTTACATCCTAACCTGTGCTAGTTTGAAGCAAGCTGGAATGTTTTGGTAGAAGAACTAGATAACGGGCAGTGAAATGAAAAACAATTGATGTCAACTTCTCTCACAGTCTCGCTGAGAGCTCTGGGAAGAAGAAGAAAACATTCTCCATTTTGTTTCTCTCTCTTGCTTTTGCCTTAGACCTGGTCACATCTCATTAACCCTGCTCCTACTAACCTTGCTCCCTAACCTCTTGGCTGCACCTCTTTTCTTCCTGAGAACTGGGGTAAGGTTGAGAGGGCCGGGGGGAGGTGTTGGGGTGGTTTGAGAGCCCCTCCTGGGGACTCAGGTTTCTGGGAGGGGAGTTGTGCTTTTGTATTGTTTATCCTTGGTATATTTCTGTATATAATTGTATATAACTGTATATATTGTAAATAGCTGCTTGTAAATTCTGCTAGCTGTAAATAAATTGCTTCATCTATATTCCCAGGGTCCGTCTGAGCTAGCTGGGGCAAATTCAAAAGTGTGGGAGGGGCGGGGTAACCCCCAAACCATCACATTTTTTATTGGCGCCCAACGTGGGGCTAGAGATATATGGGAGTGATTGGAAAATTAGCTCTGGGAATTAAGATGAAGCTAATCAAGCAGCTATTGTATTTGGTGGGGATTGCTGTGTGGCCTGTTTTCTGGTTTTTTGTCTACAATTGGATCAAAGATCAAATTGGTTATTTCTTGCTTCATGTAGTTTTTAAGAAGGCTAACGTTAAGCTTTCAAACATGTTCTGGAGCTGGGGTGATTTCATTCTTGGTTATGCTGGTTTTAGTGTCACTGAGAATATTACTAGTGATATTACAAGAGTTTTTGTCAATAATGTTACAATCAATCGAGAGTCTGCTTTATCTACTGCTCTCATGAGGGTCATCCAGCCCCAAACTGAAATGCCAAATCCCTGCAAGGATTTCTACTCGAAACAGAGCATGGCAGGGATGCTGGGCATTATACTGGCTCTTGTAGTTTTAAATTTCATATTAATTTTGGCATTATTGGTGAAAAATTCAAAACCAGTTTCTGTAAGAGCTAGGAAAAATTCTGTGTCTCAGAAGCAGTCTCTTTCACAGCAAAACAAGGGAACACAGTTGTCGGCTTCCCCCATGCCAGCCTCTCCACCCTCCTCTGTAGGTTCTGGGAACACGGCCAGTGTTCCCGCCACTAACGTAAACAATGATAAGGATAACCAAAACAAGCCGCAGAGTTTAGCAGGAGCCCCAGGAGCACAGGCAAATACCCAAAATCAGAATGTTCCTAGCAAAAATGAAAACAAGTCAGGGTTGGCAGGCATCCCAGGAGGACAGGCAAATAATCCCACTAATGTTAATAATACTACTAGTGCTGGTAACGCTAGCCCAGTCAGTCCAAATCCTAATGACACCAGCTCAGCCAATTCAAACCCCCAGCCAGCAGACCAGAACCAAAATCCTCCTGTTAAAAGCAAGGCAGATTTGAACTCACAAGCTCCAGGTCAGACCCCTAAGGATACAAATGCTCCAAGTCAGACCTCCAATAATTCAAATGCTCCAGGTCAGACCCCTAAGGATTCAAACCCTTCAGGTCAGACTCCTAAAGATTCAAATCCTCCAGCAGACACATCCAAGTCTGTTGCTGCTCAGGCCCTTCTGGCACCTGCTAAGGCAAAAGCTAAGACAAAGAGTGGTTCGCAGGAGGATGTAAGAGATGGGACCTCTGGTGATCAGCAGCAAGAGGAGGAAGAGGAGGCAGTTAGTCTACGAGACCTTGTAGATGTGCTGAGACAACAATACTCAAGTGAGAGGAGTGCTGTGAGGTTAGCTGCCAAGAGAGAGGATGGTTCCAATGAGTTTAGGAATGCTATGAGGAAAATTGTGTTAGGCCCGGCACCACCAGAACAACAGGAGGAAGAGGAGGAAGATGACATCCAGGGTTCCAAGGATCCACTCAGAGAGGTCAGGGAAGTTAGGAAGGAATACACAAGGGAATCAGGTGAGCCAATCTTAAGCTGGCTAGTGAGATGCCGTGGCATTGGTGCTAATGCCCTGCAGGTAGGAGACAAGTCTGCCAAGCAGCTGGGACCACTCACTAAGGAGAGTGGAGTGGACAAACACCTAGCAAGTCCTCTTGGTAGGGTTAGCTTGTGGACACGCCTTCTGTTGGCTGTGGCTATGAGATATCCTTCCCGAGATGATTTGCCATGGGCTGCCAAGAAGTGGAACACTGTTGAGCAGGGAATTAAGCTTCTGAAGGAGTTTGCTGTGAAGGAAGTGCTTTATGGAGATCATGGTACTCATGAGCCTGACGATATTCCTTTGGGAACAGGTCTCATGAAGAAGCTTATTAAGCTTGCTCCTTCATCCTATGCTAACATCTTGGCCAGTAAGTTTCTAGCAAGGAGTGATAATGGAAGATCTTTCACTGTTGGTGAATTCACTGATCAGCTCAGGCAGATAGAGGATAGCTTGTCACATTCTGGTATAATCTGTGCCATAAAGACTATGACTACCGAGCTTAAAGATGGTTTTAAAGATACCATGAAAGAACTGAAGGAGGATCTTAAAAACATTACCAATCTGGTAAAAGACACCGTTCCTGCATCATCTGAATGGGTGCACGTTTCTGCGGTCAGGAACAGACGCCCACCTCCTGCAAGGCAATTCCAGCCCAGGAGGAGACAAATTCCACCCAGACAGCAGCAATCACGTGCGTCACTGTGGATACTTCTGCGTGACACATACGGGGAGAACATGAACAAATGGGATGGTAAACCTACTTCAGCTCTTTCAAAGAGAGTCAGGGAACTGCAGAGTGGCAGAAACAGAGGCAGCAATGCCCGAAAAGTAGCTGTCACTTCTTCAGCTCCTGAGAGCAACTGCAATTGTTCCAACAGTTGCAATTCCTCTCGCAACAACACCAATCACTGTGTACACCCTACATGCCATGTTCAGCATTAGGGGTGCCCTGCCTCCAGCCAGGAGGAGGAAAGGGATAGTGGAGAGAACCGAATCTATTGGAATGCATTCATTAGGTGGCCTGGCAGTTCAAGAGTTCGGAAATACAGGGCTTTAGTTGACACAGGTGCTCAGTGTACTTTATTGCCATCTAATTGTAAAGGGACAGAGTCCATATCTATTTTTGGAATCACTGGTGGATCTCAAGAGTTAACTAAGATACAAGCTGAGATCAGTTTAACTGGTAAAGAGTGGAAGACACATACTATTGTAACTGGTCCTGATGCGCCTTGCATTTTGGGAATTGACTTTTTGAGACAAGGTTGTTTCAAAGATCCTAAGGGTCATAAATGGGCTTTTGGAATAGCATCTGTAGAGATTGAGGATGATAAATTGAAATTGTCTGTTAGACCTGAACTTTCTGATGAATCTGCAGTTGTGGGACATCATGACATAGAGGACCTGGAAGTGCCAGTTGCAACTCAAACTGTTCATCACAGACAGTACAGAACTAACCGTGACTCTTTGTTGCCCATTCATCAGCTGATTCGTCAATTGGAGAGTCAGGCTGTCATCGAGAAAGCTCATTCACCTTTCAACAGTCCCATCTGGCCTGTGCGCAAACCTACGGGCGACTGGAGACTCACAGTTGACTTTCGTGCCCTCAACGAGGTGACGCCACCCATGAGTGCAGCTGTGCCAGACATGCTGGAACTCCAGTACGAGCTGGAATCGAAGGAGGCTAAGTGGTATGCAACCATAGACATTGCTAATGCTTTCTTCTCTATTCCCATAGCAAAGGAGTGCAGGCCTCAGTTTGCATTCACCTGGAGAGGAATCCAGTACCAGTTCAATCGTTTGCCTCAGGGGTGGAAACACAGCTCAACCATCTGTCACTCAGTCATCCACAATGCACTGGAGAAAGGTAAAGCTCCAGAGCACATCCAGTACATCGACGACATCATTGTGTGGGGCCAAACTGCTGAGGAAGTCTTCGAGAAAGGTAACAAAATCATTGACATTCTGTTGCAAGCAGGTTTTGCCATTAAGAGAGACAAGGTCAAAGGACCTGCCAGAGAAATTCAGTTTCTGGGAGTGCGGTGGCAGGATGGTCGCCGTTACATTCCTCAGGATGTGATTGACAAAGTCTCTACTATGGCAGTTCCCACCAGTAAGAAGGACACACTTTCTTTTCTTGGTGTGGTGGGATTTTGGAGACTACACATTCCTGGTTTCAGTCAGATTGTCAAACCTCTGCATGATGTGACTCGAAAGAGAAACAATTTCGAGTGGGGACCTGAACAACAAGCAGCCTTTGATCAGATCAAACGAGAAGTAGTCCATGCAGTGGGCTTGGGTCCTGTGAGATCTGGTCCGGACATTAAAAACATTCTGTACACGGCTGCCAGTGACAATGGTCCAACTTGGAGTCTTTGGTAGAGAGCTCCAAATGAGACACGTGGTCGTCCACTTGGTTTCTGGGGACATTGTTACAGAGGTTCAGAGACAAATTACACTGCAACTGAGAAAGAGATTCTAGCAGCCTATGAAGGAGTGAAAGCAGCTTCTGAAGTAATTGGAACTGAGTCACAATTGCTTTTAGCTCCTAGACTGCCAGTTCTTAACTGGATGTTCAAAGGCAAAGGTTCATCACCACATCATGCCACAGATGCAACCTGGTCTAAATGGATGGCTTTGATAACCCAACGAGCGCGAATGGGTAATCTTGACCGACCTGGTCTGGTGGAGGTGATCACCAACTGGCCGGAAGGCACAGACTGTTCCAAACCTCTAGAGGAGAAAATAACTCGTGCTGAGGAAGCTCATCCCTATGGTGATCTCTCTGATCAGGAAAAGAACTATGCTTTGTTCACAGACGGTTCCTGTCGTCTTGTTGGGAACAAGCGAATATGGAAGTCAGCAGTTTGGAGTCCAACCAGGAGAGTTACCGAAACAAAAGATGGCGAAGGAGAATCCAGTCAGTTCGCTGAGGTAAAAGCTGTTCAACTTGCTCTTGATGTGGCTGAACGTGAGAATTGGCCTATCCTTTACCTCTACACCGACTCGTGGATGGTAGCCAATGCTCTATGGGGTTGGCTAAAGGACTGGAAGAAGAATGGTTGGCAGAGGAAAGGAAAGCCTATTTGGTGTGCTGATCTATGGCAGGACATTGATGCACGGCTGGAGAGAACTCCAGTGAAGGTGCGACACGTAGATGCACACATGCCTAAGAGCAGAGCCACTGAGGAGCATCAACACAACCAGAAGGCAGATCAAGCTGCTAAGATTGCTCAAGTTGATACCAACTCTGAACTTGACATTGACCTTGATTGGAAACACCGAGGTGAGCTGTTCTTAGCTCGGTGGGCCCATGACTCATCTGGACATCAAGGCAGAGATGGAACATACCGATGGGCTCGTGATAGGTCAATTGACTTGTCCATGGACGCTATCACCCAAGTCATCTATGACTGTGACATTTGTGCTGCTATTAAGCAGGCTAAGCGAATCAAGCCCTTATGGTATGGTGAGAGATGGTCAAAGTACAAGTATGGAGAAGCCTGGCAGATTGACTACATCACTTTACCTCGATCTCGTTCTGGCAAGCAGTATGTGCTAACGATGGTAGAAGCCAGCACTGGATGGTTGGAAACCTATCCAGTTCCACATGCTACTGCACGTAACACCATTGTTGGTTTGGAGAGACAGATCTTGTGGAGACATGGAACTCCAGAGAGAATTGAGTCAGACAATGGTACTCATTTCAAGAACAATCTAGTGAAAAACTGGGCCAAAGAGCATGGTATTGAATGGATCTATCACATACCCTACTATGCACCAGCTTCAGGGAAGATTGAGCGCTACAATGGTTTGCTGAAAACCACCCTCAAAGCCATGGGGGGTGGAACTCTAAAAAACTGGGACAAACATTTAGCACAAGCTACCTGGTTGGTAAATAGTAGAGGTTCAGTAAACAGAGCAGGACCTGCACAATCAGATTTGGTCCAAACAGTAGACGGTGATAAAGTTCCTGTTGTACGTGAGAAGAATCTGTTAGGGAAAACTGTTTGGGTATTTTCTCCTTCGGGCGAAGGGAAACCCGTCCGAGGGGTGGTATCTGCTGAAGGTCCTGGTCATACCTACTGGGTAATGCAGGAGAATGGTGAAATCCAGTGTATTCCACAGAGAAATTTAACCTTAGCTGAGAGAGTTTAAATTCAAGCTGTTAGGAGTTTTCTGTTCTAGGTAACATCGGCGCCCAACACTGAGAGAATCTACGATAGAATCTACAGTACGTGAGCACGAACCCAACATCATCTGGGAGTCCCTGTTCTGAGCTTTTGAATCACCTACATCTGATTGAAGTGTGAAATGAACTTGTATATATTGTTTTAGTGTAAATATTGGTTTAGATTAGATTGGATAATTCTCAGCGATACTCTGAGCGAAGTAGACAAGGGGTGGATTGTGCTAGTTTGAAGCAAGCTGGAATGTTTTGGTAGAAGAACTAGATAACGGGCAGTGAAATGAAAAACAATTGATGTCAACTTCTCTCACAGTCTCGCTGAGAGCTCTGGGAAGAAGAAGAAAACATTCTCCATTTTGTTTCTCTCTCTTGCTTTTGCCTTAGACCTGGTCACATCTCATTAACCCTGCTCCTACTAACCTTGCTCCCTAACCTCTTGGCTGCACCTCTTTTCTTCCTGAGAACTGGGGTAAGGTTGAGAGGGCCGGGGGGAGGTGTTGGGGTGGTTTGAGAGCCCCTCCTGGGGACTCAGGTTTCTGGGAGGGGAGTTGTGCTTTTATATTGTTTATTCTTGGTATATTTCTGTATATAATTGTATATAACTGTATATATTGTAAATAGCTGCTTGTAAATTCTGCTAGCTGTAAATAAATTGCTTCATCTATATTCCCAGGGTCCGTCTGAGCTAGCTGGGGCAAATTCAAAAGTGTGGGGGGGGCGGGGTAACCCCCAAACCATCACATAACCCCATGGAAGAACCATAGAAATGCCGTTTAGAAAAAGCACTCCTGCTTATAGACCCAGCCAGGAATGGCCTAGCCTGGAATCCCCTGCACCATTCTGTAGCTTTCCAGCTGCGTCACACACTGGCAAATGAAACTTTCTCCTAGCTCCTTTCCTTTGAAGCAGAAACACGTTTACATCCTAGCTCAATTAAAGAACCATAGAAATGCCGTTTAGAAAAAGCACTCCTTCTGCTTAAATACCCAGCCAGGAATGGCCTAGCCTGGAATCCCATGCACCATTCTGCAGCTTTCCAGCTCCCTCACACACTGGCAAAAGAAACGTTCTCCTAGCTCCTTTCCTTTGAAGCTCAAACACGTTTACATCCTCGCTCCATTGAAGAACCATAGAAATGCCGTTTAGAAAAAGCACTCCTTCTGCTTATAGACCCAGCCAGTAATGGCCTAGCCTGGAATCCCCTGCACCATTCTGCAGCTTTCCAGCTCCCTCACACACTGGCAAAAGAAACTTTCTCCTATCTCCTTTCCTTTGAAGCAGAAACACGTTTACATCCTTGCCCCATTGAAGAACCATAGAAATGCCGTTTAGAAAAAGCACTCCTTCTGCGTATAGACCCGGCCAGGAATGGCCTAGCCTGGAATCCTCTGCACCATTCTGTAGCTTTCCAGCTGCGTCACACACTGGCAAATGAAACTTTCTCCTAGCTCCTTTCCTTTGAAGCAGAAAATCGTTTACATCCTAAACCCATGGAAGAACCATAGAAATGCCGTTTAGAAAAAGCACTCCTTCTGCGTACAGACCCAGCCAGGAATGGCCTAGCCTGGAATCCCCTGCACCATTCTGCAGCTTTCCAGCTCCCTCACACACTGGCAAAAGAAACTTTCTCCTAGCTCCTTTCTTTATAGGAGAAACACGATTACATCCTAGCCCCATTGAAGAACCATAGAAATGCCGTATAGAAAAAGCACTCCTTCTGCTTATAGACCCAGCCAGGAATGGCCTAGCCTGGAATCCCCTGCACCATTCTGCAGCTTTCCAGCTGCGTCACACACAGGCAAATGAAACTTTCTCCTAGCTCCTTTCCTTTGAAGCAGAAACACTTTTACATCCTCGCTCTATTGAAGAACCATAGAAATGCCGTTTAGAAAAACCATTCCTTCTGCTTGTAGACCCAGCCAGGAATGGCCTATCCTGTAATCCCCTGCACCATTCTGCAGCTTTCCAGCTCCCTCACACACTGGCAAAAGAAACTTTCTCCTAGCTCCTGTCTTTAAAGCAGAAATACCTTTACATCCTAGCCCCATAGAAGAACCATAGAAATGCCGTTTAGAAAAAGCAATCCTTCTGCTTATAGACCCAGCCAGGAATGGCCTAGCCTGGAATCCCCTGCACCATTCTGCAGCTTACCAGCTCCCTCACACACTGGCAAAAGAAACTTTCTCCTAGCTCCTTTCCTTTGAAGCAGAAACACGATTACATCCTAGCCCCATTGAAGAACCATAGAAATGCCGTTTAGAAAAAGCACTCCTTCTGCTTATAGACCCAACCAGGAATGGCCTAGCCTGGAATCCCCTGCACCATTCAGCAGCTTTCCAGCTCCCTCACACACTGGCAAAAGAAACTTTCTCCCAGCTCCTTTCCTTTAAAGGAGAAAGACTTTTACATCCTAGCCCCATTGAAGAACCATAGAAATGCCGTTTAGAAAAAGCACTCCTTCTGCTTATAGACCCAGCCAGGAATGGCCTAGCCTGGAATCCCCTGCACCATTCTGCAGCTTTCCAGCTCCCTCACACACTGGCAAAAAGAAACTTTCTCCTAGCTCCTTTCCTTTAAAGCAGAAACACTTTTACATCCTAGCCCCATTGAAGAACCATAGAAATGCCGTTTAGAAAAAGCACTCCTTCTGCTTATAGACCCAGCCAGGAATGGCCTAGCCTGGAATCCCCTGCACCATGCCGCAGCTTTCCAGCTCCCTCACACACTGGCAAAAGAAACTTTCTCCTAGCTCCTTTCCTTTGAAGCAGAAAAACGTTTAAATCCTAGCCCCATTGAAGAACCATAGAAATGCCGTTTAGAAAAAGCACACCTTCTGCTTATAGACCCAGCCAGGAATGGCTTGCCTGGATAACCCTGCACCATTCTGCAGCTTTCCAGCTCCCTCACACACTGGCAAAAGAAACTTTCTCCTAGCTCCTTTCCTTTGAAGCAGAAACACGTTTACATCCTTGCCACATTGAAGAACCATAGAAATGCCGTTTAGAAAAAGCACTCCTTCTGCTTATAGACCCAGCCAGGAATGGCCTAGCCTGGAATCCCCTGCACCATTCTGCAGCTTTCCAGCTCCCTCACACACTGGCAAAAGAAACTTTCTCCTAGCTCCTTTCCTTTGAAGCAGAAACACTTTTACATCCTCGCTCCATTGAAGAACCATAGAAATGCCGTTTAGAAAAACCACTCCTTCTGCTTGTAGACGAAGCCTGGAATGGCCTAGCCTGGAATCCCCTGCACCTTTCTGCAGCTTTCCAGCTGCGTCACACACTGGCAAATGAAACTTTCTCCTAGCTCCTTTCCTTTAAGGGAGAAACACGTTTACATCGTAGCCCCATTGAAGAACCATAGAAATGCCGTTTAGAAAAAGCACTCCTTCTGCTTATAGACCCAGCCAGGAATGGCCTAGCCTGGAATCCCCTGCACCATTCTGTGGCTTTCCAGCTGCGTCACACACTGGCAAAGAAACTTTCTCCTAGCTCCTTTCCTTTGAAGCAGAAACACGTTTACATCCTCGCTCCATTGAAGAACCATAGAAATGCCGTTTAGAAAAAACACTCCTTCTGCTTGTAGACCCAGCCAGGAATGGCCTAGCCTGGAATCCCCTGCACCATTCTGCAGGTTTCCAGCACCCTCACACACTGGCAAAAGAAACTTTCTCCTAGCTCCTTTCCTTTAAAGCAGAAACACTTTTACATCCTTGCCCCATTGAAGAACCCTAGAAATGCCGTTTAGAAAAAGCAATCCTTCTGCTTTTAGACCCAGCCAGGAATGGCCTAGCCTGGAATCCCCTGCACCATTCTGCAGCTTTCCAGCTCCCTCACACACTGGCAAAAGAAACGTTCTCCTAGCTCCATTCCTTTGAAGCAGAAACACATTTACATCCTCGCTCCATTGAAGAACCATAGAAATGCCGTTTAGAAAAAGCACTCCTTCTGCTTATAGACCCAGCCAGGAATGGCCTAGCCTGGAATCCCCTGCACCATTCTGCAGCTTTCGACCTCCCTCACACACCGGAAAAAGAAACTTTCTCCTAGCTCCTTTCCTTTGAAGCAGAAACACGTTTACATCCTAGCCCCATTGAAGAACCATAGAAATGCCGTTTAGAAAAAGCAATCCTTCTGCTTATAGACCCAGCCAGTAATGGCCTAGCCTGGATAACTCTGCACCATTCTGCAGCTTTCCAGCTCCCTCACTCACTGGCAAAAGAAACTTTCTCCTAGCTCCTTTCTTTTGAAGCAGAAACACGTTTACATCCTAGCTCCATTGAAGAACCATAGAAATGCCGTTTAGAAAAAGCACTCATTCTGCTTATAGACCCAGCCAGGAATGGCCTAGCCTGGAATCCCCTGCACCATTCTGCACCTTTCCAGCTCCCTCACACACTGGCAAAGAAACTTTCTCCTAGCTCCTTTCCTTTGAAGCAGAAACACGTTTACATCCTAGCCCCATTGAAGAACCATAGAAATGCCGTTTAGAAAAGCACTCCTTCTGCTTATAGAACCAGCCAGGAATGGCCTAGCCTGGAATCCCCTGCACCATTCGGCAGCTTTTTAGCTCCCCTCTCACACTGGCAAAGCAACTTTCTCCTAGCTCCTTTCCTTTGAAGCAGAAATACGTTTACATCCTAACCCCCATGGAAGAACCATAGAAATGCCGTTTAGAAAAAGTACTCCTTTTGCTTATAGACCCAGCAGGACTGGCCTAGCCTGGAATCCCCCTGCACCATTCTGCAGCTTCCAGCTCCCTCACACACCGGCAAAAGAAACTTTCTCCTAGCTCCTTTCTTTTGAAGCAGAAACACGTTTGCATCCTGGCTCCATTGAAGAACCATGGAAATGTCGTTTAGAAAAAGCACTCCTTCTGCTTATAGACCCAGCCAGGAATGGCCTAGCATGGAATCCCCTGCACCATTCTGCAGCTTTCCAGATCCCTCACACACTGGCAAAAGAAACTTTCTCCTAGCTCCTTTCCTTTGAAGGAGAAACACGTTTACATCGTAGCCCCATTGAAGAACCATAGAAATGCCATTTAGAAAAAGCACTCCTTCTGCTTATAGACCAAGCCAGGAATGGCCTAGCCTGGAAACCCCTGCACCATTCTGTAGCTTTCCAGCTGCGTCACACACTGGCAAAAGAAACTTTCTCCTAGCTCCTTTCCTTTGAAGCAGAAACACGTTTACATCTTCGCTCCATTGAAGAACCATAGAAATGCCGTTTAGAAAAAAACACTCCTTCTGCTTGTAGACCCAGCCAGGAATGGCTAGCCCTGAATCCCCTGCACCATTCTGCAGCTTTCCACCTCCTTCACACACCGGCAAAGAAACTTTCTCCGAGCTCCTTTCCTTTGAAGCAGACACAACGTTTACATCCTGGCCCCATTGAAGAACCATAGAAATGCCGTTTAGAAAAAAGCACTCCTTCTGCTTATGACCCCCTGCCAGGAATGCCTAGCCTGGAATCCCTGCACCATTCTGTAGCTTTCCAGCTGCGTCACACACTGGCAAAAGAAACTTTCTCCTAGCTCCTTTCCTTTGAAGCAGAAACACGTTTACATCCTCGCTCCATTGAAGAACCATAGAAATGCCGTTTAGAAAAACCACTCCTTCTGCTTATGGACCCAGCCAGGAATGGCCTAGCCTGGAATCCCCTGCACCATGCCGCAGCTTTCCAGCTCCCTCACACACTGGCAAAAGAAACTTTCTCCGAGCTCCTTTCCTATGAAGCAGAAACACGTTTACATCCTAGCCCCATTGAAGAACCATAGAAATGCCGTTTAGAAAAAGCACTCCTTCTGCTTATAGACCCAGCCAGGAATGGCCTAGCCTGGAATCCCCTGCACCATTCTGCAGCTTTCCAGCTCCCTCACACACTGGCAAAAGAAACTTTCTCCTAGCTGCTTTCCTTTGAAGCAGAAACACGTTTACATCCTAGCCCCATTGAAGAACCATAGAAATGCCGGTTAGAAAAAGCACTTCTTCTGCTTATAGACCCAGCCAGGAATGGCCTAGCCTGGAATCCCCTGCACCATTCTGCAGCTTTCCAGCTGCGTCACACACTGGCAAAAGAAACTTTCTCCTAGCTGCTTTCCTTTGAAGCAGAAACACGTTTACATCCTAGCCCCATTGAAGAACCATAGAAATGCCGGTTTAGAAAAAGCACTCCTTCTGCTTATAGACCCAGCCAGGAATGGCCTAGCCTGGAATCCCCTGCACCATTCTGCAGCTTTCCAGCTCCCTCACACACTGGCAAAAGAAACTTTCTCCTAGCTGCTTTCCTTTGAAGCAGAAACACGTTTACATCCTAGCTCCATTGAAGAACCATAGAAATGCCGTTTAGAAAAAGCACTCCTTCTGCTTATAGACCCAGCCAGGAATGGCCTAGCCTGGAATCCCCTGCACCATTCTGCAGCTTTCCAGCTGCCCTCACACACTGGCAAAAGAAACTTTCTCCTAGCTCCTTTCCTTTGAAGGCAGAAACACGTTTACATCCTAGCCCCATTGAAGAACCATAGAAATGCCGTTTAGAAAAAGCAATCCTTCTGCTTATAGACCCAGCCAGGAATGGCCTAGCCTGGAATCCCCTGCACCATTCTGCAGCTTTCCAGCTCCCTCACACACTGGCAAAAGAAACTTTCTCCTAGCTGCTTTCCTTTGAAGCAGAAACACGTTTACATCCTAGCCCCATTGAAGAACCATAGAAATGCCGTTTAGAAAAAGCACTCCTTCTGCTTGTAGACCCAGCCAGGAATGGCCTAGCCTGGAATCCCCTGCACCATTCTGCAGCTTTCCAGCTCCCTCACACACTGGCAAAAGAAACTTTCTCCTAGCTGCTTTCCTTGAAGCAGAAACACGTTTACATCCTAGCCCCATTGAAGAACCAGTAGAAATGCCGTTTAGAAAAAGCACTCCTTCTGCTTTAGACCCAGCCAGGAATGGCCTAGCCTGGAATCCCCTGCACCATTCTGCAGCTTTCCAGCTCCCTCACACACTGGCAAAAGAAACTTTCTCCTAGCTGCTTTCCTTTGAAGCAGAAACACGTTTACATCCTAGCCCCATTGAAGAACCATAGAAATGCCGGTTTAGAAAAAGCACTCCTTCTGCTTATAGACCCAGCCAGGAATGGCCTAGCCTGGAATCCCCTGCACCATTCTGCAGCTTTCCAGCTCCCTCACACACTGGCAAAAGAAACTTTCTCCTAGCTGCTTTCCTTTGAAGCAGAAACACGTTTACATCCTAGCCCCATTGAAGAACCATAGAAATGCCGTTTAGAAAAAGCACTCCTTCTGCTTATAGACCCAGCCAGGAATGGCCTAGCCTGGAATCCCCTGCACCATTCTGCAGCTTTCCAGCTCCCTCACACACTGGCAAAAGAAACTTTCTCCTAGCTGCTTTCCTTTGAAGCAGAAACACGTTTACATCCTAGCCCCATTGAAGAACCATAGAAATGCGTTTAGAAAAAGCACTCCTTCTGCTTATAGACCCAGCCAGGAATGGCCTAGCCTGGAATCCCCTGCACCATTCTGCAGCTTTCCAGCTCCCTCACACACTGGCAAAAGAAACTTTCTCCTAGCTCCTTTCCTTTGAAGCAGAAACACGTTTACATCCTAGCCCCATTGAAGAACCATAGAAATGCCGTTTAGAAAAAGCACTCCTTCTGCTTATAGACCCAGCCAGGAATGGCCTAGCCTGGAATCCCCTGCACCATTCTGCAGCTTTCCAGCTCCCTCACACACTGGCAAAAGAAACTTTCTCCTAGCTGCTTTCCTTTGAAGCAGAAACACGTTTACATCCTAGCCCCATTGAAGAACCATAGAAATGCCGTTTAGAAAAAGCACTCCTTCTGCTTATAGACCCAGCCAGGAATGGCCTAGCCTGGAATCCCCTGCACCATTCTGCAGCTTTCCAGCTCCCTCACACACTGGCAAAAGAAACTTTCTCCTAGCTGCTTTCCTTTGAAGCAGAAACACGTTTACATCCTAGCCCCATTGAAGAACCATAGAAATGTCGTTTAGAAAAAGCACCCTTCTGCTTATAGACCCAGCCAGGAATGGCCTAGCCTGGAATCCCCTGCACCATTCTGCAGCTTTCCAGCTCCCTCACACACTGGCAAAAGAAACTTTCTCCTAGCTGCTTTCCTTTGAAGCAGAAACACGTTTACATCCTAGCCCCATTGAAGAACCATAGAAATGCGGTTTAGAAAAAGCACTCCTTCTGCTTATAGACCCAGCCAGGAATGGCCTAGCCTGGAATCCCCTGCACCATTCTGCAGCTTTCCAGCTGCCGTCACACACTGGCAAAAGAAACTTTCTCCTAGCTGCTTTCCTTTGAAGCAGAAACACGTTTACATCCTAGCCCCATTGAAGAACCATAGAAATGCCGTTTAGAAAAAGCACTCCTTCTGCTTATAGACCCAGCCAGGAATGGCCTAGCCTGGAATCCCCTGCACCATTCTGCAGCTTTCCAGCTCCTCACACACTGGCAAAAGAAACTTTCTCCTAGCTCCTTTCCTTTGAAGCAGAAACACGTTTACATCCTAGCCCCATTGAAGAACCATAGAAATGCCGTTTAGAAAAAGCACTCCTTCTGCTTATAGACCCAGCCAGGAATGGCCTAGCCTGGAATCCCCTGCACCATTCTGCAGCTTTCCAGCTCCTCACACACTGGCAAAAGAAACTTTCTCCTAGCTGCTTTCCTTTGAAGCAGAAACACGTTTACATCCTAGCCCCATTGAAGAACCATAGAAATGCCGTTTAGAAAAAGCACTCCTTCTGCTTATAGACCCAGACAGGAATGGCCTAGCCTGGAATCCCCTGCACCATTCTGCAGCTTTCCAGCTCCGTCACACACTGGCAAAAGAAACTTTCTCCTAGCTGCTTTCCTTTGAAGCAGAAACACGTTTACATCCTAGCCCCATTGAAGAACCATAGAAATGCCGTTTAGAAAAAGCACTCCTTCTGCTTATAGACCCAGCCAGGAATGGCCTAGCCTGGAATCCCCTGCACCATTCTGCAGCTTTCCAGCTGCGTCACACACTGGCAAAAGAAACTTTCTCCTAGCTGCTTTCCTTTGAAGCAGAAACACGTTTACATCCTAGCCCCATTGAAGAACCATAGAAATGCCGGTTAGAAAAAGCACTCCTTCTGCTTATAGACCCAGCCAGGAATGGCCTAGCCTGGAATCCCCTGCACCATTCTGCAGCTTTCCAGCTCCCTCACACACTGGCAAAAGAAACTTTCTCCTAGCTGCTTTCCTTTGAAGCAGAAACACGTTTACATCCTAGCCCCATTGAAGAACCATAGAAATGCCGGTTTAGAAAAATCACTCCTTCTGCTTATAGACCCAGCCAGGAATGGCCTAGCCTGGAATCCCCTGCACCATTCTGCAGCTTTCCAGCTCCCTCACACACTGGCAAAAGAAACTTTCTCCTAGCTGCTTTCCTTTGAAGCAGAAACACGTTTACATCCTAGCCCCATTGAAGAACCATAGAAATGCCGTTTAGAAAAAGCACTCCTTCTGCTTATAGACCCAGTCAGGAATGGCCTAGCCTGGAATCCCCTGCACCATTCTGCAGCTTTCCAGCTGCCGTCACACACTGGCAAAAGAAACTTTCTCCTAGCTGCTTTCCTTTGAAGCAGAAACACGTTTACATCCTAGCCCCATTGAAGAACCATAGAAATGCCGTTTAGAAAAAGCACTCCTTCTGCTTATAGACCCAGCCAGGAATGGCCTAGCCTGGAATCCCCTGCACCATTCTGCAGCTTTCCAGCTCCCTCACACACTGGCAAAAGAAACTTTCTCCTAGCTGCTTTCCTTTGAAGCAGAAACACGTTTACATCCTAGCCCCACTGAAGAACCATAGAAATGCCGGTTTAGAAAAAGCACTCCTTCTGCTTATAGACCCAGTCAGGAATGGCCTAGCCTGGAATCCCCTGCACCATTCTGCAGCTTTCCAGCTCCCTCACACACTGGCAAAAGAAACTTTCTCCTAGCTGCTTTCCTTTGAAGCAGAAACACGTTTACATCCTAGCCCCATTGAAGAACCATAGAAATGCCGGTTAGAAAAAGCACTCCTTCTGCTTATAGACCCAGCCAGGAATGGCCTAGCCTGGAATCCCCTGCACCATTCTGCAGCTTTCCAGCTCCCTCACACACTGGCAAAAGAAACTTTCTCCTAGCTGCTTTCCTTTGAAGCAGAAACACGTTTACATCCTAGCCCCATTGAAGAACCATAGAAATGCCGGTTAGAAAAAGCAATCCTTCTGCTTATAGACCCAGCCAGGAATGGCCTAGCCTGGAATCCCCTGCACCATTCTGCAGCTTTCCAGCTCCCTCACACACTGGCAAAAGAAACTTTCTCCTAGCTGCTTTCCTTTGAAGCAGAAACACGTTTACATCCTAGCCCCATTGAAGAACCATAGAAATGCCGTTTAGAAAAAGCACTCCTTCTGCTTATAGACCCAGCCAGGAATGGCCTAGCCTGGAATCCCCTGCACCATTCTGCAGCTTTCCAGCTCCCTCACACACTGGCAAAAGAAACTTTCTCCTAGCTGCTTTCCTTTGAAGCAGAAACACGTTTACATCCTAGCCCCATTGAAGAACCATAGAAATGCCGGTTAGAAAAAGCACTCCTTCTGCTTATAGACCCAGCCAGGAATGGCCTCACACACTGGCAAAAGAAACTTTCTCCTAGCTGCTTTCCTTTGAAGCAGAAACACGTTTACATCCTAGCCCCATTGAAGAACCATAGAAATGCCGTTTAGAAAAAGCACTCCTTCTGCTTATAGACCCAGCCAGGAATGGCCTAGCCTGGAATCCCCTGCACCATTCTGCAGCTTTCCAGCTCCTCACACACTGGCAAAAGAAACTTTCTCCTAGCTGCTTTCCTTTGAAGCAGAAACACGTTTACATCCTAGCCCCATTGAAGAACCATAGAAATGCCGTTAGAAAAAGCACTCCTTCTGCTTATAGACCCAGCCAGGAATGGCCTAGCCTGGAATCCCCTGCACCATTCTGCAGCTTTCCAGCTCCCTCACACACAGGCAAAAGAAACTTTCTCCTAGCTGCTTTCCTTTGAAGCAGAAACACGTTTACATCCTAGCCCCATTGAAGAACCATAGAAATGCCGGTTAGAAAAAGCACTCCTTCTGCTTATAGACCCAGCCAGGAATGGCCTAGCCTGGAATCCCCTGCACCATTCTGCAGCTTTCCAGCTCCCTCACACACTGGCAAAAGAAACTTTCTCCTAGCTGCTTTCCTTTGAAGCAGAAACACGTTTACATCCTAGCCCCATTGAAGAACCATAGAAATGCCGTTTAGAAAAAGCACTCCTTCTGCTTATAGACCCAGCCAGGAATGGCCTAGCCTGGAATCCCCTGCACCATTCTGCAGCTTTCCAGCTCCCTCACACACTGGCAAAAGAAACTTTCTCCTAGCTGCTTTCCTTTGAAGCAGAAACACGTTTACATCCTAGCCCCATTGAAGAACCATAGAAATGCCGTTTAGAAAAAGCACTCCTTCTGCTTATAGACCCAGCCAGGAATGGCCTAGCCTGGAATCCCCTGCACCATTCTGCAGCTTTCCAGCTCCGTCACACACTGGCAAAAGAAACTTTCTCCTAGCTGCTTTCCTTTGAAGCAGAAACACGTTTACATCCTAGCCCCATTGAAGAACCATAGAAATGCCGGTTAGAAAAAGCACTCCTTCTGCTTATAGACCCAGCCAGGAATGGCCTAGCCTGGAATCCCCTGCACCATTCTGCAGCTTTCCAGCTGCTGTCACACACTGGCAAAAGAAACTTTCTCCTAGCTGCTTTCCTTTGAAGCAGAAACACGTTTACATCCTAGCCCCATTGAAGAACCATAGAAATGCCGTTTAGAAAAAAGCACTCCTTCTGCTTATAGACCCAGCCGGGAATGGCCTAGCCTGGAATCCCCTGCACCATTCTGCAGCTTTCCAGCTCCCTCACACACTGGCAAAAGAAACTTTCTCCTAGCTGCTTTCCTTTGAAGCAGAAACACGTTTACATCCTAGCCCCATTGAAGAACCATAGAAATGCCGTTTAGAAAAAGCACTCCTTCTGCTTATAGACCCAGCCAGGAATGGCCTAGCCTGGAATCCCCTGCACCATTCTGCAGCTTTCCAGCTGCGTCACACACTGGCAAAAGAAACTTTCTCCTAGCTGCTTTCCTTTGAAGCAGAAACACGTTTACATCCTAGCCCCATTGAAGAACCATAGAAATGCCGTTTAGAAAAAGCACTCCTTCTGCTTATAGACCCAGTCAGGAAATGCCTAGCCTGGAATCCCCTGCACCATTCTGCAGCTTTCCAGCTGCGTCACACACTGGCAAAAGAAACTTTCTCCTAGCTGCTTTCCTTTGAAGCAGAAACACGTTTACATCCTAGCCCCATTGAAGAACCATAGAAATGCCGTTTAGAAAAAAGCACTCCTTCTGCTTATAGACCCAGCCAGGAATGGCCTAGCCTGGAATCCCCTGCACCATTCTGCAGCTTTCCAGCTGCCTCACACACTGGCAAAAGAAACTTTCTCCTAGCTGCTTTCCTTTGAAGCAGAAACACGTTTACATCCTAGCCCCATTGAAGAACCATAGAAATGCCGTTTAGAAAAAGCACTCCTTCTGCTTATAGACCCAGCCAGGAATGGCCTAGCCTGGAATCCCCTGCACCATTCTGCAGCTTTCCAGCTCCCTCACACACTGGCAAAAGAAACTTTCTCCTAGCTGCTTTCCTTTGAAGCAGAAACACGTTTACATCCTAGCCCCATTGAAGAACCATAGAAATGCCGTTTAGAAAAAGCACTCCTTCTGCTTATAGACCCAGCCAGGAATGGCCTAGCCTGGAATCCCCTGCACCATTCTGCAGCTTTCCAGCTCCTCACACACTGGCAAAAGAAACTTTCTCCTAGCTGCTTTCCTTTGAAGCAGAAACACGTTTACATCCTAGCCCATTGAAGAACCATAGAAATGCCGTTTAGAAAAAGCACTCCTTCTGTGTATAGACCCAGCCAGGAATGGCCTAGCCTGGAATCCCCTGCACCATTCTGCAGCTTTCCAGCTCCCTCACACACTGGCAAAAGAAACTTTCTCCTAGCTGCTTTCCTTTGAAGCAGAAACACGTTTACATCCTAGCCCCATTGAAGAACCATAGAAATGCCGTTTAGAAAAAGCACTCCTTCTGCTTATAGACCCAGCCAGGAATGGCCTAGCCTGGAATCCCCTGCACCATTCTGCAGCTTTCCAGCTGCCTCACACACTGGCAAAAGAAACTTTCTCCTAGCTGCTTTCCTTTGAAGCAGAAACACGTTTACATCCTAGCCCCATTGAAGAACCATAGAAATGCCGTTTAGAAAAAGCACTCCTTCTGCTTATAGACCCAGCCAGGAATGGCCTAGCCTGGAATCCCCTGCACCATTCTGCAGCTTTCCAGCTGCGTCACACACTGGCAAAAGAAACTTTCTCCTAGCTGCTTTCCTTTGAAGCAGAAACACGTTTACATCCTAGCCCCATTGAAGAACCATAGAAATGCCGGTTAGAAAAAAGCACTCCTTCTGCTTATAGACCCAGCCAGGAATGGCCTAGCCTGGAATCCCCTGCACCATTCTGCAGCTTTCCAGCTCCGTCACACACTGGCAAAAGAAACTTTCTCCTAGCTGCTTTCCTTTGAAGCAGAAACACGTTTACATCCTAGCCCCATTGAAGAACCATAGAAATGCCGGTTAGAAAAAGCACTCCTTCTGCTTATAGACCCAGCCAGGAATGGCCTAGCCTGGAATCCCCTGCACCATTCTGCAGCTTTCCAGCTGCCGTCACACACTGGCAAAAGAAACTTTCTCCTAGCTGCTTTCCTTTGAAGCAGAAACACGTTTACATCCTAGCCCATTGAAGAACCATAGAAATGCCGTTTAGAAAAAGCATTCCTTCTGCTTATAGACCCAGCCAGGAATGGCCTAGCCTGGAATCCCCTGCACCATTCTGCAGCTTTCCAGCTGCGTCACACACTGGCAAAAGAAACTTTCTCCTAGCTGCTTTCCTTTGAAGCAGAAACACGTTTACATCCTAGCCCCATTGAAGAACCATAGAAATGCCGTTTAGAAAAAGCACTCCTTCTGCTTATAGACCCAGCCAGGAATGGCCTAGCCTGGAATCCCCTGCACCATTCTGCAGCTTTCCAGCTGCGTCACACACTGGCAAAAGAAACTTTCTCCTAGCTGCTTTCCTTTGAAGCAGAAACACGTTTACATCCTAGCCCCATTGAAGAACCATAGAAATTCGGTTTACAAAAAGCACTCCTTCTGCTTATAGACCCAGCCAGGAATGGCCTAGCCTGGAATCCCCTGCACCATTCTGCAGCTTTCCAGCTGCGTCACACACTGGCAAAAGAAACTTTCTCCTAGCTGCTTTCCTTTGAAGCAGAAACACGTTTACATCCTAGCCCCATTGAAGAACCATAGAAATGCCGTTTAGAAAAAGCACTCCTTCTGCTTATAGACCCAGCCAGGAATGGCCTAGCCTGGAATCCCCTGCACCATTCTGCAGCTTTCCAGCTGCCGTCACACACTGGCAAAAGAAACTTTCTCCTAGCTGCTTTCCTTTGAAGCAGAAACACGTTTACATCCTAGCCCCATTGAAGAACCATAGAAATGCCGGTTAGAAAAAGCACTCCTTCTGCTTATAGACCCAGCCAGGAATGGCCTAGCCTGGAATCCCCTGCACCATTCTGCAGCTTTCCAGCTCCCTCACACACTGGCAAAAGAAACTTTCTCCTAGCTGCTTTCCTTTGAAGCAGAAACACGTTTACATCCTAGCCCCATTGAAGAACCATAGAAATGCCGGTTAGAAAAAGCACTCCTTCTGCTTATAGACCCAGCCAGGAATGGCCTAGCCTGGAATCCCCTGCACCATTCTGCAGCTTTCCAGCTCCCTCACACACTGGCAAAAGAAACTTTCTCCTAGCTGCTTTCCTTTGAAGCAGAAACACGTTTACATCCTAGCCCCATTGAAGAACCATAGAAATGCCGGTTAGAAAAAGCACTCCTTCTGCTTATAGACCCAGCCAGGAATGGCCTAGCCTGGAATGCCCTGCACCATTCTGCAGCTTTCCAGCTCCCTCACACACTGGCAAAAGAAACTTTCTCCTAGCTGCTTTCCTTTGAAGCAGAAACACGTTTACATCCTAGCCCCATTGAAGAACCATAGAAATGCCGTTTAGAAAAAGCACTCCTTCTGCTTATAGACCCAGCCAGGAATGGCCTAGCCTGGAATCCCTGCACCATTCTGCAGCTTTCCAGCTCCCTCACACACTGGCAAAAGAAACTTTCTCCTAGCTGCTTTCCTTTGAAGCAGAAACACGTTTACATCCTAGCCCCATTGAAGAACCATAGAAATGCCGGTTTAGAAAAAGCACTCCTTCTGCTTATAGACCCAGCCAGGAATGGCCTAGCCTGGAATCCCCTGCACCATTCTGCAGCTTTCCAGCTGCGTCACACACTGGCAAAAGAAACTTTCTCCTAGCTGCTTTCCTTTGAAGCAGAAACACGTTTACATCCTAGCCCCATTGAAGAACCATAGAAATGCCGGTTAGAAAAAGCATTCCTTCTGCTTATAGACCCAGCCAGGAATGGCCTAGCCTGGAATCCCCTGCACCATTCTGTAGCTTTCCAGCTGCCGTCACACACTGGCAAAAGAAACTTTCTCCTAGCTGCTTTCCTTTGAAGCAGAAACACGTTTACATCCTAGCCCCATTGAAGAACCATAGAAATGCCGTTTAGAAAAAGCACTCCTTCTGCTTGTAGACCCAGCCAGGAATGGCCTAGCCTGGAATCCCCTGCACCATTCTGCAGCTTTCCAGCTCCCTCACACACTGGCAAAAGAAACTTTCTCCTAGCTGCTTTCCTTTGAAGCAGAAACACGTTTACATCCTAGCCCCATTGAAGAACCATAAGAAATGCCGTTTAGAAAAAGCATTCCTTCTGCTTATAGACCCAGCCAGGAATGGCCTAGCCTGGAATCCCCTGCACCATTCTGCAGCTTTCCAGCTCCCTCACACACTGCAAAAGAAACTTTCTCCTAGCTGCTTTCCTTTGAAGCAGAAACACGTTTACATCCTAGCCCCATTGAAGAACCATAGAAATGCGTTTAGAAAAAGCACTCCTTCTGCTTATAGACCCAGCCAGGAATGGCCTAGCCTGGAATCCCCTGCACCATTCTGCAGCTTTCCAGCTCCCTCACACACTGGCAAAAGAAACTTTCTCCTAGCTGCTTTCCTTTGAAGCAGAAACACGTTTACATCCTAGCCCCATTGAAGAACCATAGAAATGCCGTTTAGAAAAAGCACTCCTTCTGCTTATAGACCCAGCCAGGAATGGCCTAGCCTGGAATCCCCTGCACCATTCTGCAGCTTTCCAGCTCCGTCACACACTGGCAAAAGAAACTTTCTCCTAGCTGCTTTCCTTTGAAGCAGAAACACGTTTACATCCTAGCCCCATTGAAGAACCATAGAAATGCCGTTTAGAAAAAGCACTCCTTCTGCTTATAGACCCAGCCAGGAATGGCCTAGCCTGGAATCCCCTGCACCATTCTGCAGCTTTCCAGCTCCCTCACACACTGGCAAAAGAAACTTTCTCCTAGCTGCTTTCCTTTGAAGCAGAAACACGTTTACATCCTAGCCCCATTGAAGAACCATAGAAATGCCGTTTAGAAAAAGCACTCCTTCTGCTTATAGACCCAGCCAGGAATGGCCTAGCCTGGAATCCCCTGCACCATTCTGCAGCTTTCCAGCTCCGTCACACACTGGCAAAAGAAACTTTCTCCTAGCTGCTTTCCTTTGAAGCAGAAACACGTTTACATCCTAGCCCCATTGAAGAACCATAGAAATGCCGGTTAGAAAAAGCACTCCTTCTGCTTATAGACCCAGCCAGGAATGGCCTAGCCTGGAATCCCCTGCACCATTCTGCAGCTTTCCAGCTCCCTCACACACTGGCAAAAGAAACTTTCTCCTAGCTGCTTTCCTTTGAAGCAGAAACACGTTTACATCCTAGCCCCATTGAAGAACCATAGAAATGCCGTTTAGAAAAAGCAATCCTTCTGCTTATAGACCCAGCCAGGAATGGCCTAGCCTGGAATCCCCTGCACCATTCTGCAGCTTTCCAGCTGCTCACACACTGGCAAAAGAAACTTTCTCCTAGCTGCTTTCCTTTGAAGCAGAAACACTTTTACATCCTAGCCCCATTGAAGAACCATAGAAATGCCGGTTTAGAAAAAGCACTCCTTCTGCTTATAGACCCAGCCAGGAATGGCCTAGCCTGGAATCCCCTGCACCATTCTGCAGCTTTCCAGCTCCTCACACACTGGCAAAAGAAACTTTCTCCTAGCTGCTTTCCTTTGAAGCAGAAACACGTTACATCCTAGCCCCATTGAAGAACCATAGAAATGCCGGTTAGAAAAAGCACTCCTTCTGCTTATAGACCCAGCCAGGAATGGCCTAGCCTGGAATCCCCTGCACCATTCTGCAGCTTTCCAGCTCCCTCACACACTGGCAAAAGAAACTTTCTCCTAGCTGCTTTCCTTTGAAGCAGAAACACGTTTACATCCTAGCCCCATTGAAGAACCATAGAAATGCCCGTTAGAAAAAGCACTCCTTCTGCTTATAGACCCAGCCAGGAATGGCCTAGCCTGGAATCCCCTGCACCATTCTGCAGCTTTCCAGTTGCGTCACACACTGGCAAAAAGAAACTTTCTCCTACCTCCTTTGCTTTGAAGCTGAAACACGTTTATATCCTAGCCCCAATGAAGAACCATAGAAATTCGGTTAGAAAAAGTAATTCTTCTGCTTATAGACCCAGCCAGGAATGGCCTAGCCTGGATAACCCTGCACCATTCTGCAGCTTTCCAGCTCCCTCACACACTGGCAAAAGAAACTTCTCCTAGCTCGTTCCCTTAAGGAGAAACACGATTACTTCCTAGCCCCATTGAAGAACCATAGAAATGCCTGTTTAGAAAAAGCACTCCTTCTGATATAGACCCAACCAGGAATGGCCTAGCCTGGAATCCCCTGCACCATTCTGCAGCTTTCCACTCCCTCACACACTGGCAAAAGAAACTTTCTCCTAGCTCCTTTCCTTGAAGGCAGAAACTCTTTTATATCCTCGCTCCATTGAAGAACCATAGAAATGCCGTTTAGAAAAACCACTCCTTCTGCTTGTAGACCCAGCCAGGAATGGCCTAGCCTGGAATACCCTGCACCATTCTGCAGCTTTCCAGCACCCTCACACACTGGCAAAAGAAACTTTCTCCTAGCTCCTTTCCTTTGAAGCAGAAACACGTTTACATCCTCGCTCCATTGAAGAACCATAGAAATGCCGTTTAGAAAAACCACTCCTTCTGCTTGTAGACCCAGCCAGGAATGGCCTAGCCTGGAATCCCCTGCACCATTCTGCAGGTTTCCAGCACCCTCACACACTGGCAAAAGAAACTTTCTCCTAGCTCCTTTCCTTTAAAGCAGAAACACTTTTACATCCTAGCCCCATTGAAGAACCGTAGAAATGCCGTTTAGAAAAAGCAATCCTTCTGCTTATAGACCCAGCCAGGAATGGCCTAGCCTGGAATCCCCTGCACCATTCTGCAGCTATCCAGCTCCCTCACACACTGGCAAAAGAAACGTTCTCCTAGCTCCATTCCGTTGAAACAGAAACACATTTACATCCTCGCTCCATTGAAGAACCATAGAAATGCCGTTTAGAAAAAGCACTCCTTCTGCTTATAGACCCAGCCAGGAATGGCCTAGCCTGGAATCCCCTGCACCATTCTGCAGCTTTCGACCTCCCTCACACACCGGAAAAAGACACTTTCTCCTAGCTCCTTTCTTTTGAAGCAGAAACACGTTTACATCCTGTCTCCATTGAAGAACCATAGAAATGCCGTTTAGAAAAAGCACTCATTCTGCTTATAGACCCAGCCAGGAATGGCCTAGCCTGGAATCCCCTGCACCATTCTGCAGCTTTCCAGCTCCCTCACACACTGGCAAAAGAAACTTTCTCCTAGCTCCTTTCCTTTGAAGCAGAAACACGTTTACATCCTAGCCCCATTGAAGAACCATAGAAATGCCCTTTAGAAAAAGCACTCCTTCTGCTTATAGACCCAGCCAGGAATGGCCTAGCCTGGAATCCCCTGCACCATTCGGCAGCTTTTTAGCTCCCTCTCACACTGGCAAAAGAAACTTTCTCCTAGCTCCTTTCCTTTGAAGGAGAAACACGTTTACATCCTAGCCCCATTGAAGAACCATAGAAATGCCGTTTAGAAAAAGCACTCCTTCTGCTTACAGACCCAGCCAGGAATGGCCTAGCCTGGAATCCCCTGCACCATTCTGTAGCTTTCCAGCTGCGTCACACACTGGCAAAAGAAACCTTCTCCTAGCTCCTTTCCTTTGAAGCAGAAACACGTTTACATCCTTGCCCCATTGAAGAACCATAGAAATGCTGTTTCGAAAAAGCACTCCTTCTGCTTATAGACCCAGCCAGGAATGGCCTAGCCTGGAATCCCCTGCACCATTCTGCAGCTTTCCACCTCCTTCACACACCGGCAAAAGAAACTTTCTCCTAGCTCCTTTCCTTTGAAGCAGAAACACGTTTACATCCTGGCTCCATTGAAGAACCATAGAAATGCCGTTTAGAAAAAGCACTCCTGCTTATAGACCCAGCCAGGAATGGCCTAGCCTGGAATCCCCTGCACCATTCTGCAGCTTTCCAGCTCCCTCACACACTGGCAAAAGAAACTTTCTCCTAGCTCCTTTCCTTTAAAGGAGAAACACGTTTACATCCTAGCCCCATTGAAGAACCATAGAAATGCCGTTTAGAAAAAGCACTCCTTCTGCTTATACACACAGCCAGGAATGGCCTAGCCTGGAATCCCCTGCACCATTCTGTAGCTTTCCAGCTGCATCACACACTGGCAAAAGAAACTTTCTCCTAGCTCCTTTCCTTTGAAGCAGAAACACTTTTACATCCTCGCTCCATTGAGGAACCATAGAAATGCCGTTTAGAAAAAGCACTCCTTCTGCTTGTAGACCCAGCCAGGAATGGCCTAGCCTGGAATCCCCTGCACCATTCTGCAGCTTTCCAGCTCCCTCACACACTGGCAAAAGAAACTTTCTCCTAGCTCCTTTCCTTTAAAGGAGAAACACGTTTACATCCTAGCCCCATTGAAGAACCATAGAAATGCCGTTTAGAAAAAGCACTCCTTCTGCTTATACACACAGCCAGGAATGGCCTAGCCTGGAATCCCCTGCACCATTCTGTAGCTTTCCAGCTGCGTCACACACTGGCAAATGAAACTTTCTCCTAGCTCCTTTCCTTTGAAGCAGAAACACTTTTACATCCTCGCTCCATTGAAGAACCATAGAAATGCCGTTTAGAAAAACCACTCCTTCTGCTTGTAGACCCAGCCAGGAATGGCCTAGCCTGGAATACCCTGCACCATTCTGCAGCTTTCCAGCACCCTCACACACTGGCAAAAGAAACTTTCTCCTAGCTCCTTTCCTTTGAAGCAGAAACCCATTTACATCCTCGCTCCATTGAAGAACCATAGAAATGCCGTTTAGAAAAACCACTCCTTCTGCTTGTAGACCCAGCCAGGAATGGCCTAGCCTGGAATCCCCTGCACCATTCTGCAGGTTTCCAGCACCCTCACACACTGGCAAAAGAAACTTTCTCCTAGCTCCTTTCCTTTAAAGCAGAAACACTTTTACATCCTAGCCCCATTGAAGAACCGTAGAAATGCCGTTTAGAAAAAGCAATCCTTCTGCTTATAGACCCAGCCAGGAATGGCCTAGCCTGGAATCCCCTGCACCATTCTGCAGCTTTCCAGCTCCCTCACACACTGGCAAAAGAAACGTTCTCCTAGCTCCATTCCTTTGAAGCAGAAACACATTTACATCCTCGCTCCATTGAAGAACCATAGAAATGCCGTTTAGAAAAAGCACTCCTTCTGCTTATAGACCCAGCCAGGAATGGCCTAGCCTGGAATCCCCTGCACCATTCTGCAGCTTTCGACCTCCCTCACACACCGGAAAAAGAAACTTTCTCCTAGCTCCTTTCTTTTGAAGCAGAAACACGTTTACATCCTGTCTCCATTGAAGAACCATAGAAATGCCGTTTAGAAAAAGCACTCATTCTGCTTATAGACCCAGCCAGGAATGGCCTAGCCTGGAATCCCCTGCACCATTCTGCAGCTTTCCAGCTCCCTCACACACTGGCAAAAGAAACTTTCTCCTAGCTCCTTTCCTTTGAAGCAGAAACACGTTTACATCCTAGCCCCATTGAAGAACCATAGAAATGCCGTTTAGAAAAAGCACTCCTTCTGCTTATAGACCCAGCCAGGAATGGCCTAGCCTGGAATCCCCTGCACCATTCGGCAGCTTTTTAGCTCCCTCTCACACTGGCAAAAGAATCTTTCTCCTAGCTCCTTTCCTTTGAAGCAGAAATACGTTTACATCCTAACCCCATGGAAGAACCATAGAATTGCCGTTTAGAAAAAGTACTCCTTTTGCTTATAGACCCAGCCAGGAATGGCCTAGCCTGGAATCCCCTGCACCATTCTGCAGCTTTCCAGCTCCCTCACACACTGGCAAAAGAAACTTTCTCCTAGCTCCTTTCTTTTGAAGCAGAAACACTTTTGCATCCTGGCTCCATTGAAGAACCATGGAAATGCCGTTTAGAAAAAGCACTCCTTCTGCTTATAGACCCAGCCAGGAATGGCCTAGCCTGGAATCCCCTGCACCATTCTGCAGCTTTCCAGATCCCTCACACACTGGCAAAAGAAACTTTCTCCTAGCTCCTTTCCTTTGAAGGAGAAACACATTTACATCCTAGCCCCATTGAAGAACCATAGAAATGCCGTTTAGAAAAAGCACTCCTTCTGCTTATAGACCCAGCCAGGAATGGCCTAGCCTGGAATCCCCTGCACCATTCTGTAGCTTTCCAGCTGCGTCACACACTGGCAAAAGAAACTTTCTCCTAGCTCCTTTCCTTTGAAGCAGAAACACTTTTACATCCTCGCTCCATTGAAGAACCATAGAAATGCCGTTTAGAAAAACCACTCCTTCTGCTTGTAGACCCAGCCAGGAATGGCCTAGCCTGGTATCCCCTGCACCATTCTGCAGCTTTCCAGCTCCCTCACACACCGGAAAAAGAAACTTTCTCCTAGCTCCTTTCTTTTGAAGCAGAAACACGTTTACATCCTGTCTCCATTGAAGAACCATAGAAATGCCGTTTAGAAAAAGCACTCCTTCTGCTTATAGACCCAGCCAGGAATGGCCTAGCCTGGAATCCCCTGCACCATTCTGCAGCTTTCCACCTCCTTCACACACCGGCAAAAGAAACTTTCTCCTAGCTCCTTTCCTTTGAAGCAGAAACACGTTTACATCCTGGCTCCATTGAAGAACCATAGAAATGCCGTTTAGAAAAAGCACTCCTGCTTATAGACCCAGCCAGGAATGGCCTAGCCTGGAATCCCCTGCACCATTCTGCAGCTTTCCAGCTCCCTCACACACTGGCAAAAGAAACGTTCTCCTAGCTCCTTTCCTTTAAAGGAGAAACAAATTAACATCCTAGCCCCATTGAAGAACCATAGAAATGCCGTTTAGAAAAAGCAATCCTTCTGCTTATAGACCCAGCCAGGAATGGCCTAGCCTGGAATCCCCTGCACCATTCTGCAGCTTTCCACCTCCCTCACACACCGGAAAAAGAAACCTTCTCCTAGCTCCTTTCCTTTGAAGCAGAAACACGTTTACATCCTGGCTCCATTGAAGAACCATAGAAATGCCGTTTAGAAAAAGCACTCCTGCTTATAGACCCAGACAGGAATGGCCTAGCCTGGAATCCCCTGCACCATTCTGTAGCTTTCCAGCTGCGTCACACACTGGCAAATGAAACTTTCTCCTAGCTCCTTTCCTTTGAAGCAGAAACACATTTACATACTAGATCCATTAAAGAACCATAGAAATGCCGTTTAGAAAAAGCACTCCTTCTGCTTATAGACCCAGCCAGGAATGGCCTAGCCTGGATAACCCTGCACCATTCTGCAGCTTTCCAGCTCCTTCACACCCTGGCAAAAGAAACTTTCTCCTAGCTCGTTTCCCTTAAAGGGGAAACACGATTACATCCTAGCCCCATTGAAGAACCATAGAAATGCTGTTTAGAAAAAGCAATCCTTCTGATTATAGACCCAACCAGGAATGGCCTAGCCTGGAATCCCCTGCACCATTCTGCAGCTTTCCAGCTCCCTCACACACTGGCAAAAGAAACTTTCTCCTAGCTCCTTTCCTTTAAAGGAGAAACACGTTTACATCCTAGCCCCATTGAAGAAACATAGAAATGCCGTTTAGAAAAAGCACTCCTTCTGCTTATAGACCCAGCCAGGCATGGCCTAGCCTGGAATCCCCTGCACCATTCTGTAGCTTTCCAGCTGCATCACACACTGGCAAAAGAAACTTTCTCCTAGCTCCTTTCCTTTGAAGCAGAAACACTTTTACATCCTCGCTCCATTGAAGAACCATAGAAATGCCGTTTAGAAAAACCACTCCTTCTGCTTGTAGACCCAGCCAGGAATGGCCTAGCCTGGAATACGCTGCACCATTCTGCAGCTTTCCAGCACCCTCACACACTGGCAAAAGAAACTTTCTCCTAGCTCCTTTCCTTTAAAGCAGAAACACTTTTACGTCCTAGCCCCATTGAAGAACCATAGAAATGCCGTTTAGAAAAAGCAATCCTTCTGCTTATAGACCCAGCCAGGAATGGCCTAGCCTGGAATCCCCTGCACCATTCTGCAGCTTTCCACCTCACTCACACACCGGAAAAAGAAACCTTCTCCTAGCTCCTTTCTTTTGAAGCAGAAACACTTTTACATCCTGGCTCCATTGAAGAACCATAGAAATGCCGTTTAGAAAAAGCACTCCTGCTTATAGACCCAGACAGGAATGGCCTAGCCTGGAATCCCCTGCACCATTCTGTAGCTTTCCAGCTGCGTCACACACTGGCAAATGAAACTTTCTCCTAGCTCCTTTCCTTTGAAGCAGAAACACGTTTACATCCTAGCTCCATTAAAGAACCATAGAAATGCCGTTTAGAAAAAGCACTCCTTCTGCTTATAGACCCAGCCAGGAATGGCCTAGCCTGGATAACCCTGCACCATTCTGCAGCTTTCCAGCTCCCTCACACACTGGCAAAAGAAACTTTCTCCTAGCTCGTTTCCCTTAAAGGAGAAACACGATTACATCCTAGCCCCATTGAAGAACCATAGAAATGCTGTTTAGAAAAAGCACTCCTTCTGATTATAGACCCAACCAGGAATGGCCTAGCCTGGAATCCCCTGCACCATTCTGCAGCTTTCCAGCTCCCTCACACACTGGCAAAAGAAACTTTCTCCTAGCTCCTTTCCTTTGAAGCAGAAACTCTTTTATATCCTCGCTCCATTGAAGAACCATAGAAATGCCGTTTAGAAAAACCACTCCTTCTGCTTATAGACCCAGCCAGGAATGGCCTAGCCTGGAATACCCTGCACCATTCTGCAGCTTTCCAGCACCCTCACACACTGGCAAAAGAAACTTTCTCCTAGCTCCTTTCCTTTGAAGCAGAAACACGTTTACATCCTCGCTCCATTGAAGAACCATAGAAATGCCGTTTAGAAAAACCACTCCTTCTGCTTGTAGACCCAGCCAGGAATGGCCTAGCCTGGAATCCCCTGCACCATTCTGCAGCTATCCAGCTCCCTCACACACTGGCAAAAGAAACGTTCTCCTAGCTCCATTCCGTTGAAACAGAAACACATTTACATCCTCGCTCCATTGAAGAACCATATTTTTTTTTTTTTTTTTTTTTTTTTTTTTCATTTTTTTGGCTGCCGAGCCGAGAGAGTGAAAAGCTCCTCGGGGGTTGCTGCCGGGTTCGGTTTTGCTGCTCCGTTCTGCTGCTCTCCGTGGTTCTGAGACACGATAAGGTAAGCAGAGGGGACGGCTGGGCTGTGGTCTCGCGATACAGCGTGAGACTGTGACGGGGCTGGTGACGTCAGCCGCGGGAGATTTAAAATCCCGCCGCGTGCCGCGCCGGCCGCCATTTTGGCTGCCGAGCCGAGAGAGTGAAAAGCCAGCCTTCCCGCGGCTGGGAGATTTTTTTTTTTTTTTTTTTCTTCCCTCTTTCTGACTGTCAGTATCTCTGTGCACTATGCCTGTCACTCGTGCTACAAAGGGCAGGAGGAGCGTGTGCACACAGACTGATGTGACCTGGGAAAACACAGGAGTCCAGGCCACTGGATGCAGGGAGTGCTACAGCCTCTCGCTTGCTGCTGAAGGGGAGGGGGAGAACGATTGCACCAGGTGTGAGCAGGTGAACTTCCTTCTCACCTTGGTGGCGGAACTGAAAGATGAAGTGGCCGAGCTGAAGGACGAAGTGTCCAGGCTCAGGTCAATAAGGGAGAATGAAAGGGAGCTGGATCTGTGGGTGCAGGCTCTGCAGATCCCCCCTGCTAAGGAATCTGCCCCTGGAAACAGTGAGGGATGGGTGCAGATCCCTGTCAGGGGAAGTAAGGGAAATCATCCCCGGCCCTGTCCTTCTCCTCCTCTGCCCTTGCGCAACAAGTATGAGGCGCTGCATGCAGAGGGTACAGAGGGTGAGAGCGATGAGGATCACCCCACTGAGACATTGCCTAGGGTGGAGCAGTCACCACCAACTGTGGTGACTAGCTCCACAAAAAACAAGAAAAAGAGAAGAGTTGTAGTTGTCGGGGACTCCATCTTGAGGGGGACAGAGGGACCCATTTGTCGTCCCGACCCGTCTCACAGGGAGGTCTGCTCCCTTCCTGGTGCCCGGGTTAGGGACATAACCAGGAGACTCCCAAACCTAATCCAGCCCTCTGATTATTACCCCTTGTTGGTAATACAGGCTGGCAGTGATGAAATTGAAAAGAAGGGGACCAGGGCAATTAAAAAGGAATTTAAAGCCCTGGGGAAATTGATAGATGGGGCGGGAGCGCAGGTGGTGTTCTGCTCAGTTCCCTCTGTGGCAAGGGAGTTCACAGAGAGGAATAGCAGAACCTACGATATCAACAAATGGCTGAAGGGATGGTGTGAGCGGCGGCGTTTTGGGTTTTTTGATCATGGGGGAACTTTTACTGCGCCGGACCTGCTGGCTTGTGATGGGGTGCAGTTATCTAGGAAGGGCAGGAGAGTCCTGGCAATGGAGTTGGCAGGGCTCATTAGGCGGGCTTTAAACTAGGTCTGAAGGGGGTGGGTGAGGAAATTACTCTCTCTGAGAAGGAGAGAGATGGAAGGAAACTAAGGACAATTGAATCGAGAGCCCAGCTGAAGTGTATCTACACCAATGCACGCAGCTTGGGTAACAAACAGGAGGAATTGGAAGTCCTGGTCCACCAGGGGGACTACGATGTAGTTGCCATTTCAGAAACTTGGTGGGACGACAGACATGACTGGGCTGTTATACTGGAGGGATATAACCTTTTCAGGAGAGATAGGCAAGGGAGAAGAGGAGGAGGGGGTGGCCCTGTATATTAGAGAGTCACTCCATGCCATTGAGCTAGAAGTGAGGGATGAAGGGGTAGAGACCCTGTGGATTAAAATCAGAGGTAGGACTAATAAATCTGACATCCTGGTTGGAGTCTGTTACAGACCACCCAACCAGGATGAGGGAACAGATGAGATATTTTACAAACAGTTGGAGGCTGTCTCAAGATCTTCAGATCTTGTCCTTGTGGGTGACTTTAACCTGCCAGATATCTGCTGGGAACTTAATTCAGCAGAGAGGAGGCAGTCCAGGAGATTTCTGGAGTGCATGGAGGACAGCTTCATGACCCAACTGTTAAACGAGCCTACTAGGGGTCAAGCTCAGCTTGACCTGCTGCTCTCCAACAGAGAAGGGCTGGTAGGAGATGTGATAGTGGGAGGCTGCCTAGGGTGTAGCGACCACGAGTTAGTGGAGTTTTCAATATACAGGGAGGTAGGGAGGCACCTCAACAAAACCTACACCTTGGACTTTAGGAGGGCAAACTTCAATTTGCTCAAGGAACTTATTTCCAATGTCCCCTGGGCAGCAGTTCTTGAGAACAAAGGGGTCCAGGATGGTTGGACTTACTTTAAACAGGAGCTCTTGAAGGCACAGGAACTGGCAGTTCCCACGTGCCGAAAGATGAGCCGCAGGGGGAGGCGACCAGCCTGGATGAGCAAAGAGCTCCTGAAGGAAGTGGGGGAGAAAAAGAGGGTGTATCGCCTCTGGAAGGAGGGGAAGGCTTCTCCTGATGTGTTTAAGGAGGTAGCCAGACTATGTAGGAGAAAAATTAGAGAGGCTAAGGCCCAGCTAGAACTTAGGCTGGCCACTTCCGTGAAATTTAACAAAAAACACTTTTATAAATTTATCAATGCTAAAAGGAAGGGCAAGAAGACCCTCCACTCCTTACTGGACCAGGAGGGGAACACTATAACTGATGATGAAGCAAAGGCAGAGGTCCTGAATGCCTTCTTTGCCTCAGTTTTCAACAGTAAGGAGAGAGGAGGAGGAGGCAAATGGCCTCTTAAACTGGGGGATGGGGTCGGGGAGCAGTGTGTTCCCCTGGAAATTCATGAGGAATTAGTTCAGGACCTGCTGAGCCATCTGGACACCCACAAGTCCATGGGACCAGATGGGATCCATCCCAGGGTGCTGAGAGAGCTGGCAGCTGAGCTGGCCAAGCCACTCTCCATCATTTTCCAGCAGTCCTGGCTCACCGGAGAGGTTCCAGGAGACTGGAAAATGGCCAACGTGGTCCCCATCCACAAAAAGGGTCGGATGGAGGAACCTGGGAACTACAGACCCGTCAGCCTGACCTCAGTGCCAGGGAAACTGATGGAGCAGGTTCTCTTGGGGCCAATAACTGCGCACCTGAGGGATGGCAAAGATCTCAGGTCCAGCCAGCATGGGTTTAGGAAGGGCAGATCCTGCCTTTCTAACCTGATCTCCTTCTATGATCAGGTGACCCGCTTGGTGGATGTGGGGAGGCCTGTGGATGTGGTCTATCTGGACTTCAGCAAGGCCTTTGACACTGTCCCCCACAGCAAACTGCTGGCTAAGCTGTCAGCCCGCGGCTTGGATGGTAACACTCTGTGCTGGGTTAGGAACTGGCTGGAGGGCCGGACCCAGAGAGTGGTGGTGAATGGTGCCACATCCAGCTGGCGGCCAGTCACTAGTGGTGTCCCTCAGGGATCAGTGCTGGGCCCCATCCTCTTTAACATCTTCATAGATGATCTGGATGAGGGCATCGAGTCAGTCATCAGCAAGTTTGCAGATGACACTAAGCTGGGGGCAGATGTGACTGAGCTGGAGGGCAGAAGGGCTCTGCAGCGGGACCTTGACCGCCTGCACAGATGGGCAGAGGCCAATGGGATGGGGTTCAATAGCTCAAAGTGCAGGGTGCTGCACTTTGGCCACAACAACCCCATGCAGAGATACAGGCTGGGGTCGGAGTGGCTGGAGAGCAGCCAGACAGAGAGGGATCTGGGGGTACTGATTGATACCCGCCTGAACATGAGCCAGCAGTGTGCCCAGGTGGCCAAGAGAGCCAGTGGCATCCTGGCTTGTATCAGGAGTGGTGTGGTCAGCAGGAGCAGGGAGGTCATTCTGCCCCTGTACTCTGCACTGGTCAGACCACACCTCGAGTACTGCGTTCAGTTCTGGGCCCCCCAGTTTAGGAAGGACACTGAGATGCTTGAGCGTGTCCAGAGAAGGGCGACGAGGCTGGTGAGAGGCCTTGAGCACAAGCCCTACGAGGAGAGGCTTAGGGAGCTGGGGTTGTTTAGCCTGGAGAAGAGGAGGCTCAGGGGTGACCTTATTGCTGTCTACAACTACCTGAGGGGTGGTTGTGGCCAGGAGGAGGTTGCTCTCTTCTCTCAGGTGGCCAGCTCCAGAACAAGAGGACACAGCCTCAGGCTGCGCCAGGGGAAATTTCGGCTCGAGGTGAGGAGAAAGTTCTTCACTGAGAGAGTCATTAGGCACTGGAATGGGCTGCCTGGGGAGGTGGTGGAGTCGTCGTCCCTGGGGCAGTTCAAGGCAAGGTTGGATGTGGCACTTGGTGCCATGGTCTAGCCTTGGGCACTGTGGTAAAGGGTTGGACTTGATGATCTGTGAGGTCTCTTCCAACCTTGGTGATACTGTGATACTGTGAAATGCCGTTTAGAAAAAGCACTCCTTCTGCTTATAGACCCAGCCAGGAATGGCCTAGCCTGGAATCCCCTGCACCATTCTGCAGCTTTCGACCTCCCTCACACACCGGAAAAAGAAACTTTCTCCTAGCTCCTTTCTTTTGAAGCAGAAACACATTTACATCCTGTCTCCATTGAAGAACCATAGAAATGCCGTTTAGAAAAAGCACTCATTCTGCTTATAGACCCAGCCAGGAATGGCCTAGCCTGGAATCCCCTGCACCATTCTGCAGCTTTCCAGCTCCCTCACACACTGGCAAAAGAAACTTTCTCCTAGCTCCTTTCCTTTGAAGCAGAAACACGTTTACATCCTAGCCCCATTGAAGAACCATAGAAATGGCCTTTAGAAAAAGCACTCCTTCTGCTTATAGACCCAGCCAGGAATGGCCTAGCCTGGAATCCCCTGCACCATTCAGCAGCTTTTTAGCTCCCTCTCACACTGGCAAAAGAAACTTTCTCCTAGCTCCTTTCCTTTGAAGGAGAAACACGTTTACATCCTAGCCCCATTGAAGAACCATAGAAATGCCGTTTAGAAAAAGCACTCCTTCTGCTTACACACCTAGCCAGGAATGGCCTAGCCTGGAATCCCCTGCACCATTCTGTAGCTTTCCAGCTGCGTCACACACTGGCAAAAGAAACTTTCTCCTAGCTCCTTTCCTTTGAAGCAGAAACACGTTTACATCCTTGCCCCATTGAAGAACCATAGAAATGCCGTTTCGAAAAAGCACTCCTTCTGCTTATAGACCCAGCCAGGAATGGCCTAGCCTGGAATCCCCTGCACCATTCTGCAGCTTTCCACCTCCTTCACACACCGGCAAAAGAAACTTTCTCCTAGCTCCTTTCCTTTGAAGCAGAAACACGTTTACATCCTGGCTCCATTGAAGAACCATAGAAATGACGTTTAGAAAAAGCACTCCTGCTTATAGACCCAGCCAGGAATGGCCTAGCCTGGAATCCCCTGCACCATTCTGCAGCTTTCCAGCTCCCTCACACACTGGCAAAAGAAACTTTCTCCTAGCTCCTTTCCTTTAAAGGAGAAACACGTTTACATCCTAGCCCCATTGAAGAACCATAGAAATGCCGTTTAGAAAAAGCACTCCTTCTGCTTATACACACAGCCAGGAATGGCCTAGCCTGGAATCCCCTGCACCATTCTGTAGCTTTCCAGCTGCATCACACACTGGCAAAAGAAACTTTCTCCTAGCTCCTTTCCTTTGAAGCAGAAACACTTTTATATCCTCGCTCCATTGAGGAACCATAGAAATGCCGTTTAGAAAAAGCACTCCTTCTGCTTGTAGACCCAGCCAGGAATGGCCTAGCCTGGAATCCCCTGCACCATTCTGCAGCTTTCCAGCTCCCTCACACACTGGCAAAAGAAACTTTCTCCTAGCTCCTTTCCTTTAAAGGAGAAACACGTTTACATCCTAGCCCCATTGAAGAACCATAGAAATGCCGTTTAGAAAAAGCACTCCTTCTGCTTATACACACAGCCAGGAATGGCCTAGCCTGGAATCCCCTGCACCATTCTGTAGCTTTCCAGCAGCATCACACACTGGCAAAAGAAACTTTCTCCTAGCTCCTTTCCTTTGAAGCAGAAACACTTTTACATCCTTGCTCCATTGAAGAACCATAGAAATGCCGTTTAGAAAAACCACTCCTTCTGCTTGTAGACCCAGCCAGGAATGGCCTAGCCTGGAATACCCTGCACCATTCTGCAGCTTTCCAGCACCCTCACACACTGGCAAAAGAAACTTTCTCCTAGCTCCTTTCCTTTGAAGCAGAAACATGTTTACATCCTGGCTCCATTGAAGAACCATAGAAATGCCGTTTAGAAAAAGCAATCCTTCTGCTTATAGACCCAGCCAGGAATGGCCTAGCCTGGAATCCCCTGCACCATTCTGCAGCTTTCCACCTCCCTCACACACCGGAAAAAGAAACCTTCTCCTAGCTCCTTTCTTTTGAAGCAGAAACACTTTTACATCCTGGCTCCATTGAAGAACCATAGAAATGCCGTTTAGAAAAAGCACTCCTGCTTAAATACCCAGACAGGAATGGCCTAGCCTGGAATCCCCTGCACCATTCTGTAGCTTTCCAGCTGCGTCACACACTGGCAAATGAAACTTTCTCCTAGCTCCTTTCCTTTGAAGCAGAAAATCGTTTACATCCTGGCTCCATTAAAGAACCATAGAAATGCCGTTTAGAAAAAGCACTCCTTCTGCTTATAGACCCAGCCAGGAATGGCCTAGCCTGGATAACCCTGCACCATTCTGCAGCTTTCCAGCTCCCTCACACACTGGCAAAAGAAACTTTCTCCTAGCTCGTTTCCCTTAAAGGAGAAACACGATTACATCCTAGCCCCATTGAAGAACCATAGAAATGCCGTTTAGAAAAACCACTCCTTCTGCTTGTAGACCCAGCCAGGAATGGCCTAGCCTGGAATCCCCTGCACCATTCTGCAGGTTTCCAGCACCCTCACACACTGGCAAAAGAAACTTTCTCCTAGCTCCTTTCCTTTAAAGCAGAAACACTTTTACATCCTAGCCCCATTGAAGAACCGTAGAAATGCCGTTTAGAAAAAGCAATCCTTCTGCTTATAGACCCAGCCAGGAATGGCCTAGCCTGGAATCCCCTGCACCATTCTGCAGCTTTCCAGCTCCCTCACACACTGGCAAAAGAAACGTTCTCCTAGCTCCATTCCTTTGAAGCAGAAACACATTTACATCCTCGCTCCATTGAAGAACCATAGAAATGCCGTTTAGAAAAAGCACTCCTTCTGCTTATAGACCCAGCCAGGAATGGCCTAACCTGGAATCCCCTGCACCATTCTGCAGCTTTCGACCTCCCTCACACACCGGAAAAAGAAACTTTCTCCTAGCTCCTTTCTTTTGAAGCAGAAACACGTTTACATCCTGTCTCCATTGAAGAACCATAGAAATGCCGTTTAGAAAAAGCACTCATTCTGCTTATAGACCCAGCCAGGAATGGCCTAGCCTGGAATCCCCTGCACCATTCATGCATCTTTCCAGCTCCCTCACACACTGGCAAAAGAAACTTTCTCCTAGCTCCTTTCCTTTGAAGCAGAAACACGTTTACATCCTAGCCCCATTGAAGAACCATAGAAATGCCGTTTAGAAAAAGCACTCCTTCTGCTTATAGACCCAGCCAGGAATGGCCTAGCCTGGAATCCCCTGCACCATTCGGCAGCTTTTTAGCTCCCTCTCACACTGGCAAAAGAATCTTTCTCCTAGCTCCTTTCCTTTGAAGCAGAAATACGTTTACATCCTAACCCCATGGAAGAACCATAGAAATGCCGTTTAGAAAAAGTACTCCTTTTGCTTATAGACCCAGCCAGGAATGGCCTAGCCTGGAATCCCCTGCACCATTCTGCAGCTTTCCAGCTCCCTCACACACTGGCAAATGAAACTTTCTCCTAGCTCCTTTCTTTTGAAGCAGAAACACTTTTGCATCCTGGCTCCATTGAAGAACCATGGAAATGCCGTTTAGAAAAAGCACTCCTTCTGCTTATAGACCCAGCCAGGAATGGCCTAGCCTGGAATCCCCTGCACCATTCTGCAGCTTTCCAGATCCCTCACACACTGGCAAAAGAAACTTTCTCCTAGCTCCTTTCCTTTGAAGGAGAAACACATTTACATCCTAGCCCCATTGAAGAACCATAGAAATGCCGTTTAGAAAAAGCACTCCTTCTGCTTATAGACCCAGCCAGGAATGGCCTAGCCTGGAATCCCCTGCACCATTCTGTGGCTTTCCAGCTGCGTCACACACTGGCAAAAGAAACTTTCTCCTAGCTCCTTTCCTTTGAAGCAGAAACACATTTACATCCTCGCTCCATTGAAGAACCATAGAAATGCCGTTTAGAAAAACCACTCCTTCTGCTTGTAGACCCAGCCAGGAATGGCCTAGCCTGGAATCCCCTGCACCATTCTGCAGCTTTCCAGCACCCTCACACACTGGCAAAAGAAACTTTCTCCTAGCTCCTTTCCTTTAAAGCAGAAACACTTTTACATCCTAGCCCCATTGATGAACCATAGAAATGCCGTTTAGAAAAAGCAATCCTTCTGCTTTTAGACCCAGCCAGGAATGGCCTAGCCTGGAATCCCCTGCACCATTCTGCAGCTTTCCAGCTCCCTCACACACTGGCAAAAGAAACTTTCTCCTAGCTCCTTTCCTTTAAAGGAGAAACACGTTTACATCCTCGCTCCATTGAAGAACCATAGAAATGCCGTTTAGAAAAAGCACTCCTTCTGCTTATAGACCCAACCAGGAATGGCCTAGCCTGGAATCCCCTGCACCATTCTGCAGCTTTCCAGCTCCCTCACACACTGGCAAAAGAAACTTTCTCCTAGCTCCTTTCCTTTGAAGCAGAAACACGTTTACATCCTTGCCCCATTGAAGAACCATAGAAATGCCGTTTAGAAAAAGCACTCCTTCTGCTTGTAGACCCAGCCAGGAATGGCCTAGCCTGGAATCCCCTGCACCATTCTGTAGCTTTCCAGCTGCGTCACACACTGGCAAAAGAAACTTTCTCCTAGCTCCTTTCCTTTGAAGCAGAAACACGTTTACATCCTCGCTCCATTGAAGAACCATAGAAATGCCGTTTAGAAAAACCACTCCTTCTGCTTGTAGACCCAGCCAGGAATGGCCTAGCCTGGAATACCCTGCACCATTCTGCAGCTTTCCAGCACCCTCACACACTGGCAAAAGAAACTTTCTCCTAGCTCCTTTCCTTTAAAGCAGAAACACTTTTACATCCTAGCCCCATTGAAGAACCGTAGAAATGCTGTTTAGAAAAAGCAATCCTTCTGCTTATAGACCCAGCCAGGAATGGCCTAGCCTGGAATCCCCTGCACCATTCTGCAGCTTTCCAGCACCCTCACACACTGGCAAAAGAAACGTTCTCCTAGCTCCATTCCTTTGAAGCAGAAACACATTTACATCCTCGCTCCATTGAAGAACCATAGAAATGCCGTTTAGAAAAAGCACTCCTTCTGCTTATAGACCCAGCCAGGAATGGCCTAGCCTGGAATCCCCTGCACCATTCTGCAGCTTTCGACCACCCTCACACACCGGAAAAAGAAACTTTCTCCTAGCTCCTTTCTTTTGAAGCAGAAACACGTTTACATCCTGTCTCCATTGAAGAACCATAGAAATGCCGTTTAGAAAAAGCACTCATTCTGCTTATAGACCCAGCCAGGAATGGCCTAGCCTGGAATCCCCTGCACCATTCTGCAGCTTTCCAGCTCCCTCACACACTGGCAAAAGAAACTTTCTCCTAGCTCCTTTCCTTTGAAGCAGAAACACGTTTACATCCTAGCCCCATTGAAGAACCATAGAAATGCCGTTTAGAAAAAGCACTCCTTCTCCTTATAGACCCAGCCAGGAATGGCCTAGCCTGGAATCCCCTGCACCATTCGGCAGCTTTTTAGTTCCCTCTCACACTGGCAAAAGAAACTTTCTCCTAGCTCCCTTCCTTTGAAGCAGAAACACGTTTACATCCTGTCTCCTTTGAAGAACCATAGAAATGCCGTTTAGAAAAAGCACTCCTTCTGCTTATAGACCCAGCCAGGAATGGCCTAGCCTGGAATCCCCTGCACCATTCTGCAGCTTTCCAGCTGCGTCACACACTGGCAAAAGAAACTTTCTCCTAGCTCCTTTCCTTTGAAGCAGAAACACGTTTACATCCTCGCTCCATTGAAGAACCATAGAAATGCCGTTTAGAAAAACCACTCCTTCTGCTTGTAGACCCAGCCAGGAAAGGCCTAGCCTGGAATCCCCTGCACCATTCTGCAGCTTTCCAGCTCCCTCACACACTGGCAAAAGAAACTTTCTCCTAGCTCCTTTCCTTTATAGGAGAAACACATTTACATCCTAGCCCCATTGAAGAACCATAGAAATGCCGTTTAGAAAAAGCAATCCTTCTGCTTATAGGCCCAGCCAGGAATGGCCTAGCCTGGAATCCCCTGCACCATTCTGCAGCTTTCCACCTCCTTCACACACCGGCAAAAGAAACTTTCTCCTACCTCCTTTCCTTTGAAGCAGAAACACGTTTACATCCTGGCTCCATTGAAGAACCATAGAAATGCCGTTTAGAAAAAGCACTCCTGCTTATAGACCCAGCCAGGAATGGCCTAGCCTGGAATCCCCTGCACCATTCTGCAGCTTTCCAGCTGCGTCACACACTGGCAAAAGAAACTTTCTCCTAGCTCCTTTCCTTTGAAGCAGAAACACATTTACATCCTCGCTCCATTGAAGAACCATAGAAATGCCGTTTAGAAAAACCACTCCTTCTGCTTGTAGACCCAGCCAGGAATGGCCTAGCCTGGAATACCCTGCACCATTCTGCAGCTTTCCAGCACCCTCATACACTGGCAAAAGAAACTTTCTCCTAGCTCCTTTCCTTTAAAGCAGAAACACTTTTACATCCTAGCCCCATTGAAGAACCGTAGAAATGCTGTTTAGAAAAAGCAATCCTTCTGCTTATAGACCCAGCCAGGAATGGCCTAGCCTGGAATCCCCTGCACCATTCTGCAGCTTTCCAGCACCCTCACACACTGGCAAAAGAAACGTTCTCCTAGCTCCATTCCTTTGAAGCAGAAACACATTTACATCCTCGCTCCATTGAAGAACCATAGAAATGCCGTTTAGAAAAAGCACTCCTTCTGCTTATAGACCCAGCCAGGAATGGCCTAGCCTGGAATCCCCTGCACCATTCTGCAGCTTTCGACCACCCTCACACACCGGAAAAAGAAACTTTCTCCTAGCTCCTTTCCTTTGAAGCAGAAACACGTTTACATCCTAGCCCCATTGAAGAACCATAGAAATGCCGTTTAGAAAAAGCACTCCTTCTGCTTATAGACCCAGCCAGGAATGGCCTAGCCTGGAATCCCCTGCACCATTCTGCAGCTTTCGACCACCCTCACACACCGGAAAAAGAAACTTTCTCCTAGCTCCTTTCTTTTGAAGCAGAAACACGTTTACATCCTGTCTCCATTGAAGAACCATAGAAATGCCGTTTAGAAAAAGCACTCATTCTGCTTATAGACCCAGCCAGGAATGGCCTAGCCTGGAATCCCCTGCACCATTCTGCAGCTTTCCAGCTCCCTCACACACTGGCAAAAGAAACTTTCTCCTAGCTCCTTTCCTTTGAAGCAGAAACACATTTACATCCTAGCCCCATTGAAGAACCATAGAAATGCCGTTTAGAAAAAGCAATCCTTCTGCTTATAGACCCAGCCAGGAATGGCCTAGCCTGGAATCCCCTGCAGCATTCGGCAGCTTTTTAGTTCCCTCTCACACTGGCAAAAGAAACTTTCTCCTAGCTCCTTTCCTTTGAAGCAGAAACACGTTTACATCCTACCCCCATGGAAGAACCATAGAAATGCCGTTTAGAAAAAGTACTCCTTTTGCTTATAGACCCAGCCAGGAATGGTCTAGCCTGGAATCCCCTGCACCATTCTGCAGCTTTCCAGCTCCCTCACACACCGGCAAAAGAAACTTTCTCCTAGCTCCTTTCTTTTGAAGCAGAAACACGTTTGCATCCTGGCTCCATTGAAGAACCATGGAAATGCCGTTTAGTAAAAGCACTCCTTCTGCTTATAGACCCAGCCAGGAATGGCCTAGCCTGGAATCCCCTGCACCATTCTGCAGCTTTCCAGATCCCTCACACACTGGCAAAAGAAACTTTCTCCTAGCTCCTTTCCTTTGAAGGAGAAACACGTTTACATCCTAGCCCCATTGAAGAACCATAGAAATGCCGTTTAGAAAAAGCACTCCTTCTGCTTATAGACCCAGCCAGGAATGGCCTAGCCTGGAATCCCTGCACCATTCTGCAGCTTTCCAGCTGCGTCACACACTGGCAAAAGAAACTTTCTCCTAGCTCCTTTCCTTTGAAGCAGAAACACGTTTACATCCTAGCCCATTGAAGAACATAGAAATGCCGTTTAGAAAAAGCACTCCTTCTGCTTGTAGACCCAGCCAGGAATGGCCTAGCCTGGAATCCCCTGCACCATTCTGCAGCTTTCCAGCTCCCTCACACACTGGCAAAAGAAACTTTCTCCTAGCTCCTTTCCTTTGAAGCAGAAACACTTTTACATCCTAGCCCCATTGAAGAACCATAGAAATGCCGTTTAGAAAAAGCACTCCTTCTGCTTATAGACCCAGCCAGGAATGGCCTAGCCTGGAATCCCCTGCACCATTCTGCAGCTTTCCAGCACCCTCACACTCTGGCAAAAGAAACTTTCTCCTAGCTCCTTTCCTTTAAAGCAGAAACACGTTTACATCCTCGCTCCATTGAAGAACCATAGAAATGCCGTTTAGAAAAAACACTCCTTCTGCTTGTAGACCCAGCCTGGAATGGCCTAGCCTGGAATCCCCTGCACCTTTCTGCAGCTTTCCAGCTGCGTCACACACTGGCAAAAGAAACTTTCTCCTAGCTCCTTTCCTTTGAAGCAGAAACACGTTTACATCCTCGCTCCATTGAATAACCATAGAAATGCCGTTTAGAAAAAGCACTCTTCTGCTTATAGACCAGCCAGGAATGGCTAGCCTGGAATCCCCTGCCCATTCTGCAGCTCTTTCCACTCCTCACACACCTGGAAAATGAAACTTTCTCCTACCTCCTTTCTTTGAAGCAGAAACACTTTTACATCCTGGCTCCATTGAAGAACCATAGAAATCGTTTATACAAAAAGCACTCTTCTGCTTATAGACCCAGCCAGGAATGGCCTAGCCTGG